>NC_057805.1:157228901-157468304 GCF_018294505.1 Triticum aestivum
TGTTTATTGTGAAGACTATATGTTGCAATTTCTATCCGTTGATTCAACTTGTCTATTTGTCTATCAAGATGCTAACGGATGTCACCCTCTTCAGGATGGCTCCGCCAACGCGTCAGAATCCGGAACGCAATGAAGGGAGTCAGGCAAACCCTCCTCCACCACCTCCGCCTCCGGAGGCATGGCAAGCTATCATGGCAGCCACCAACGCCAATGCTCAGATGATTTTGCAACTCTTGCAAGAACGCACCCAAGGGCAAGGCAATCAAGGAAATCAAGGCCAAGGCAACAATCAGCCTCACTTCGCTACCCTCAACCAGTTCCTCGCAAATCAGCCGAAGTCTTTCAGCTACTGTGCCGAGGCCACAGACGCCGATGATTGGCTCGTGGACATCAACAAGCATTTTGAATGTAGCAATGTCAGGCCTGAGGACTTTGTCAAGTTCGCTTCTTTTCAACTCAAGGATCAAGCTGCCGAGTGGTATCAACAATACAAAGATTCCAGAGGAGGTCGTGTGATTACCTGGGATGATTTCCGCCGAGACTTCAAAGCTCACCACATTCCACAAAGTGTTGTTGAGAGCAAGCGTGAGGAGTTCCGCAATCTCAAGCAAGGCAGCATGTCCGTGTATCAATACAATACTCAGTTTCAGAAACTCGCTCGCTTCGCTAAGCAAGACGTTCCTGATGAAAAGAGCATGATCTATCAATTCAGAGGTGGCCTCAGAGAAGATCTGCAATTACCTCTCGTGCTTTTTGAGCCGACCAAGTATGATGATTTCTACAATATGGCACTGAAGCAAGAGGCTGCTCAGCTCAAGTGTGAGGCTTCTAAGAAGAGAGTCAGGGACGCAGTTCAGTCTTCTTCTTCCTCACTAGTGGCTGCTAAGCAACAGAAGTTCTGGTTGCCTCCTCCTCCTCCGTTTCGTCAGCCTTTCCAGCAGAAGAACAAAGGTGGCCATGGATCTTCCCACTCATCCAACCCTTGCTATCAGAACAAGTCTCAGAATCAAGCTCCAAAGTCAAATGCTCCTTATCATTGTCCACTCTCAGAGGTGACTTGCAACAAGTGTCAGCAGAAAGGTCACTATGCTAACAAGTGCCTCAACCAAAGGCGCCTTCCGCCTCCTCCTCCTGTGAGATCTTCCAGCAATGGAGTGGTCAAGCATAATCGCAAGTCTGCAAAGCTGAACATGATGAATGCAGCTCAAGCGGAGGAATCTACTGATGTGATAATGGGTAACCTCTCAGTTAATGATATTCCTGCAAAAGTCTTATTTGATACCGGTGCATCGCATTCTTTCATGTCATATCCTTTTGCATCGAAGCACAATTTTGACACAGAGGAATTACCTAGAGCAATGCAAGTTATTTCTCTGGCTAAGCGTTTGAGATCTACCATGTTGGTTCCGAATGTCAGTATCAAGATGGGCGACTATAAATTTCTGTCTAAACCAATTGTCCTTGGTGACTCGGATATTGATCTAATTCTCGGGATGGACCGGCTTTCTAAGCACAAGGCTCAACTTGATTGTGCTGCCAGGGAAATTCAATTGACACACTCTTCTGAGGATGTTATCATTTATGCCGCTCGTGATGAGACCATTCGGTTATTTTCTCTCAATGAGAAGGGCGAGTTGGATGCTATTTCTCAAATTCCAGTCGTTTGTGAGTACCAAGATGTCTTTCCAGAAGAGCTTCCGGGTATGCCTCCTCACCGGCCAGTTGAGTTCGTTATCGATCTTGAGCCTGGCACTGAACCCGTTTGCAAGCGTCCTTACAAGCTTGGACCCAAGGAGCTGAAGGAATTGAAGAAACAGCTCGATGAACAAGAGCGTCTGGGTTTGATCAGACCGAGTTCATCTCCATGGGGTTGTGGTGTTCTTTTTGTCCAGAAGAAGGATGGCACGGACCGACTTTGTGTCGACTACCGTCCATTGAACAAGAAGACAATCAAGAACAAGTGTCCACTTCCCAACATCAATGAGCTATTCGAGCAACTCAAGGGTGCTAAAGTATTCTCCAAGCTTGACCTTCGAATGGGTTATCATCAGATTCGCATTCGTGAAGAAGATATTCCCAAGACAGCATTCAGAACAAGCTTTGGTTCTTATGAATATACTGTCATGTCTTTCGGCCTTGTCAATGCTCCTCCAACATTCTCTCGAATGATGAATTTCATCTTCAACCCCTATACCAATGAATTCGTCCTGGTGTATCTCGATGATATCTTGGTCTTCTCCAAGAATAAGAAGGATCATGCCAAACATTTGCGATTGGTGCTCGACAAGCTCAGAGAGTATCAATTCTATGCGAAGTTTTCCAAATGTGAGTTTTGGCTTGATGAAGTTCTTTACCTTGGTCATATCATCTCTGCCAAGGGCATCGCTGTTAATCCCGAGAAGGTGTCTGCAATTGTGAATTGGGAACCTCCTCAGAATGTCAAGCAGCTCCGCAGTTTTCTTGGTCTTGCAAGCTATTGCCGAAGATTCGTTGAGAATTTCTCTAAGATTGCAAAGCCTCTTTCCAACCTCCTCCAGAAGCATGTGAAGTATGTCTGGACTCCTGAGTGTGACGTTGCTTTCAACACTCTCAAAGAGAAACTCGTCACAGCTCCTGTCTTAACTCCTCCTGACGAATCCAAGCCATTCGAAGTTTTCTGTGATGCTTCTCTTCAAGGTCTCGGTGCTGTGTTAATGCAAGAGAAGAAAGTTGTGGCCTATACCTCTCGTCAGTTGAAGCCCAACGAAAAGAACTACCCCACTCACGATCTTGAGTTGGCGGCAGTTGTCCATGCATTAATAACATGGAGACATCTCTTGTTGGGAAGAAAAGTGGACATATTCACCGATCACAAGAGTCTCAAGTACATCTTCACTCAGCCCAACCTCAACCTCAGGCAAACTCGATGGGTCGAAATGATTCAAGAGTACAATCCGAGTATTGAATATACTCCAGGCAAGGCCAATGTCATTGCAGATGCTTTGAGCAGGAAGGCTTATTGCAACAGCTTAATTCTCAAGCCATTTCAACCGGATCTTTGTGAAGCTTTCCGCAAACTGAATCTCCAAGTTGTTCCTCAAGGCTTTCTTGCCAACCTCATAGTCTCTCCTACTTTGGAAGATCAAATTCGTGAGGCACAACTCCTGGATACCATGGTGAAGAAGGTGAAACGTGGTATTGACAAGGGTCTTTCCAAATACAAGTGCTATCGCATAGATGACAGAGACACTTTATTCTTTGAGGACCGGATTGTGGTTCCTAAAGGTGATCTAAGGAAAGTCATTATGAACGAGGCACACAATTCTCTTCTTTCCATTCATCCTGGAAGTACGAAGATGTACCATGACCTCAAGCAGTCGTATTGGTGGACTCGAATGAAGCGAGAAATCGCTCAATTCGTGAATGAATGTGATGTCTGTCGAAGGGTGAAAGCAGAACACCAACGACCAGCTGGTCTCCTCTAACCTCTTGCTATCCCAGAATGGAAGTTTGATCATATCGAAATGGACTTCGTGACTGGATTTCCAAAGTCCAAGCGCGGAAATGATGCTATCTTCGTTGTCATCGACAAGCTTACTAAAGTGGCTCATTTCCTTCCAATCAAAGAATCTATCACAGCAGCTCAGTTGGCAGAGCTATACACCTCCAGGATTGTCTCTTTGCACGGCATTCCACAATTGATTTCTTCAGATCGTGGAAGCATCTTCACTTCTAAGTTCTGGGACTCCTTCCAGAAGGCCATGGGCACCAACATTCGCTTCAGCACAGCTTTCCATCCTCAAACTAGTGGCCAAGTCGAGCGAGTCAATCAAATTCTTGAAGATATGCTCAGGGCTTGTGTCATTTCCTTTGGCATGAAATGGGAAGATTGTCTTCCATATGCCGAGTTCTCCTACAACAACAGCTTCCAAGCGAGTTCGGGCAAGGCCCCATTCGAGATTCTATATGGCAGAAAGTGTCCGTACTCCTCTCAATTGGTCAGAGACTGGTGAACGCCAACTTCTTGGCAATGACTTAATCACAGAGGCTGAAGAAATGTGTAAAGTCATCCGTGAAAATCTCAAAGCCGCGCAATCACGCCAGAAGAGTTACTATGATAGTAAGCACCGTGATTTGGTTTTCGAGATCGGAGACCATGTCTACCTCCGCGTCTCTCCATTGAAAGGCACTCGTCACTTCGGTATCAAAGGGAAGCTTGCCCATAGATACGTGGGTCCTTTCAAGATCATTGGCAAAAGAGGCGACCTCGCCTATCAACTTGAGCTTCCCTCCAACTTCGCGAACGTGCACGATGTGTTCCACATGTCACAGCTTTGCAAGTGCTTCAAGACTCCTGAGCGCACCATCAACTTCGAAGAGATTGACCTCCAAGAAGATTTGTCTTATCATGAGCACCCCATTGCTATTCTTGAAGAAACTGAGCGCAAGACTCACAACAAGTCAATCAAATTCCTGAAAGTGAAGTGGTCGCACCATTCCGACCGAGAAGCCACCTGGGAATGCGAGGACCACCTCCGTTCCAAATATTCGGAGTTCTTTCAGCCCTAGATCTCAGGACGAGATCCTCTCGTAGTGGTGGAGTGTTGTAACACCCCGGATGTAACTTTCCATATTTGTAACACCGACTCTTGCCATTTTCGGCTATGTGTTATGATATCCCCTTCGTGGTCAGGTTTTGTTTTTCGTTTTGCATTTTGTTCATGTCATGCATCTCATATCATGTCATGATGTGCATCTCATTTGCATATGTGTTCGTCTCATGCATCCGAGCATTTTCCCCGTTGTCCGTTTTGCAATCCGGCACTCCCACACGCACCGGCGCGCCCCTCTTGTTTCTTTTCGTGAGCGGGTCTTAAACGTTCTTGGAATGGACCGAGGTTTGTCAAGTGGCCTTGGTATACCACCGGTAGACCACCTCTCAAGTTTCGTTCCATTTGGAGGTCGTTTGATGCTCCAACGGTTAACCGGGTAACCGCAAAGGTCTTTTGTGTGTTGCAGCAAAAGCCCCCTCCAAACAGCCCAATAACCCATCTAAGTCACCGCCATGCTCTCGGTCGTTCGATCATGATCGTGTGGGCGAAAACTGTGCCTCATTTGGACTCTCTTAGCTCCCTATGCCTATATAAACACCTCCCCCTCCGAAATTTGCGTCCAAAACCCTAGCCTCTTCCTCCTCCGCGCGCCGGACAAAACCTCCCCCGCCACCGGACACGTCCGCCACCGGCCTCGCCCAATCCGCCGCCGCCACGTGTCTACCCCGCCGACTGTGCCACCGCGGCCGGGAGAGCCCGGATCGGGCCCTCCCGGCCCATCGCTCGCCTCCGCCTCCTCGCGCGCCTCCGCCTCCTCCCGCGGCTCCTCCGACCACGCCCGCCACTCCTCCTCCATCACCGGCGCCTCCCGCCGCCGACCGCGCCCCTCTGCTCCGACGACCGCCGTTCGCCGCCGCACGCAGGTCGTCGCCGCGCCCGTCTGCGACCGCCGCCGCGCTCCTCCTCGCCAGATCCGCCGTCCCCGCCGACCCCGACCGCCGGAGCCTCCTCCCGCACCGGCAAGAACTCCGGCGATGAGCTCTGCCCCGCCTCGGTTCGCGTGAGATCTGGAGAGGTTGACTTTCCCCCCTCTCGAATTTTTCTCCAAGTCCCGAAGTTCCAACATTATGTTGCCATATTCATTGCATCATAACTCTTTGCATACTGCTCCGTTTCGTGTGTGTAATATATCGAAATGTTTGTCACGAGATGCTCTTCATTTTGTTCCATTGTACCATGCTCGTTTGAGTCCATCTTGATGCCCAAATCTCTGGTGCAAGAGTGCTATATGCTGTTAACTACTGTTACTTATCAGAACTTGATGTTTTGTTATTTTTGTTGCATTTGATGTGTGCATCTTATAGGCATGCGCTCTACAGGTGTTTTGATCTATGCCATGCCATCCTTACAGAGGTGTATGCCATGTATTTTTGTGATCTATGCCATGCCATCCTTACAGAGGTGTATGCCATGTATTTTTGTGACTAGCACAGGCATGCAAAGTAGGCTTCGTGATGTTTCTGTTTCCAGGGACTTGGGATTTTGCTTCTTTTACTGCTATTATTTTGTTGCCATGTATCCATGTGTCTACAGAGAGAGCCATGAGTCTTTTGGGTATGTTCACTAAGGATGTTTTGTAGATATAGTTGTTCTCTATCCATCTATGCTCCTTTTTGCAATTATGGAGTGACATAGCATGTCCTACTCTTGCTCTACTTTTGCTATAAAATATTGCATGGCAGATTGTTAACAGGATATTCAATTTTGCCAAGGTTGTTGTAGTTGATCCATACCTGCTATGAAGTTTCTATTGCCATGGTTAGCTTCATAAACATGCCATCTTGCTGTAGGTATGCTTTTTTGTCGTGCATTGCTTTGTGATGAGTGAATCAAGCTCACCAAGATGCCTTCATAATGTTGTTAAGTCTGAAACCTGTTAACGAAACTTGCTATGTTTACATGGGTGCCATCATATCTTCTGATCATTTTTGTCTCATGGTCAGTAAGGGACTTTTGTTCTATGCTTTAGGTAGATTCATGTCCTGCCTTGTTTTGCTATGTTAAGTTCCTGTAGCATGTTGATTGCTTGCGCTGAACATTGCTACCTGATGCTGTTTCAGCCATGTCCAGTATTTTCACCATGCTTGTTTTGCATTTTTGCCATGCTTGTTTCAACCTGTTATGGTGCGATCTAGCCGTAGCTCAGTGTTCATCTTTTGTCAAGCATGTCCTGTAGATTACTGCCATATGCTTTGTTGCTATGTTGGAGTGCTGTAGCATAGTTGCTTGTTGCATTCTAAGTGCTATCATGCTGTTAATCGCAGAATCGTGTCATTCTTGTTTTGCTTCCCATTTGCAAACCGTGCATCTGTTTCCGGTGATCTTTATATCGATTTCGACCGAAATTATCTCATCTTTCCAGTGGCATACTTGGTTTGCCAAATTACTGCCTTGTTCATCCTTTTTCTTCCGGAGCACACATACGCATCGCATATCATATCTCGCATATCATGCATGTAGTGCATCATGTTGCTTGTGCATTTCCCGTGATTGATTGTGGTTCCATTGCTTGTGTTCCTGCTGTGGGTAGAGCCGGGAGACGAGTTCGTGAACGAGGAACCTGTTGAGTACGCTTACAAGGATCAAGCTTTCGACAACTCTGAGAACCTTGCAAGCAAGATGACCATACCCTCGAAATCACTTCTATCTTTGCTTTGCTAGTTGTTCGTTCTATTGCTATGCTGCGCTACCTACCACTTGATATATCATGCCTCCCATATTTCGATGTCAAGCCTCTAACCATCCTTTCCTAGCAAACCGTTGTTTGGCTAAGTTACCGCTTTTGCTCAGCCCTTCTTATAGCGTTGCTACTTGCAGGTGAAGTTGAAGTTGGTTCCATGTTGTAACATGGATATTTTGGAATATCACAATATCTCTTATTTAATTGATGCATCTATATATTTGGTAAAGGGTGGAAGGCTCAGCCTTATGCCTAGTGTTTTGTTCCACTCTTGCCGCCCTAGTTTCCGTCATACCATTATTATGTTCCTTGAGTTTGCGTTCCTTACGCGGTTGGGCGATTTATGGGACCCCCTTGACAGTTCGCCTTGAATAAAACTCCTCCAGCAAGGCCCAACCTTGGTTTCACCATTTGCCTACCTAAGCCTTTTTCCCTTGGGTTTTCGCGAGCCCGAGGGTCATCTTTATTCAACCCCCCCCCCGGGGCTAGTGCTCCTTCGAGTGTTGGTCCGAACCGAGCCGCCTGCGGGGCCACCTCGGGGAAACTCGAAGTCTGGTTTTACTCGTAGCCTGTCTCATCCGGTGTGCCCTGAGAACGAGATATGTGCAGCTCCTATCGGGATTTGTCGGCACAGTCGAGCGGTCTTGCTGGTCTTGTTTTACCATTGTCGAAATATCTTGTAAACCGGGATTCCGAGACTGATCGGGTCTTCCCGGGAGAAGGTTTATCCTTCGTTGACCGTGAGAGCTTATAATGGGCTAAGTTGGGACACCCCTGCAGTGTATTATCTTTCGAAAGACGTGCCCGCGGTTATGAGGCAGATGGGAATTTGTTAACGTCCAGTTGTAGAGAACTTGACACTTGACTTAATGAAAATACATCAACCGCGTCTGTAGCCGTGATGGTCTCTTTTCGGCGGAGTCCGGGAAGTGAACACGGTTCGGGTTATGCATGAACGTAAGTAGTTTCAGGATCACTTCTTGATCATTTCTAGCTTCGCGACAGTTGCGTTGCTTCTCTTCTCGCTCTCATTTGCGTATGTTAGCCACCATATATGCTTAGTGCTTGCTGCAGCTCCACCTCATTACACCATCCTTTCCTATAAGCTTAAATAGTCTTGATCTCGTGGGTGTGAGATTGCTGAGTCCTCGTGACTCACAGATTCTACCAAAACAGTTGCAGGTGCCGACGATGCCAGTGCAGATGACGCAACCGAGCTCAAGTGGGAGTTCGACGAGGAACGTGGGCATTACTATGTTTCATTTCCTGATGATCAGTGGTGGAGCCCAGTTGGGACGATCGGGGATCTAGCATTTGGGGTTATTTTATTTTCATTTGGACTTGACCGTAGTCGGTCTATGTGTGGATTTTGGATGATGTATGAATTAATTTATGTATTGTGTGAAGTGGCGATTGTAAGCCAACTCTCGTTATCCCATTCTTGTTCATTACATGGGATTGTGTGAAGATGACCCTTCTTGCGACAATACCCACAATGCGGTTATGCCTCTAAGTCGTGCCTCGACACGTGGGAGATATAGCCGCATCGTGGGCGTTACACTGCTTGAGCTCACCGTGCATTACAGAACCCAAGTGATTAGCCCCCACCAGCACCCTCAAACTTATTTTGAACTAGCACACCAAATGGGCTGTAAATTTTCATAAGAAAGGCTGCATGATCGTGATAGATTTTGATTTTGACATTTGGGACCCATGAGGAAAAAGCCTATCCAAGGTGGTGTCGACTTACTAGCTAGTCAACAAACAATTCTTCCTACCAACCGTTGGATTGACATCCAACATCTGTCGTGTATCTTCTATCTCTTGTCTTCTTCCTCCAGCCAACTAAACCAAACCACCCCGTCGGTTCCGCCTGCTCCCGCCTCCCACGGCTGGCTACGCCTCCGCCGCCCTACGGTACCCTCCAATGTTGGCCAGTCCCTCCCTCTATTCCCCCACATTTCGTGTTATTCTCCGGCGATGTTAGCCCCAACACGCACCCGCACCCAAACGAGTAAACCCTCGTACTCCACTCCACCTGTGACTGGACCGACGCATGTTCCACGGCTCCTATTCATTCCATCTGAGGTCTCGCCGTCGTCTCCCGCCTTGGTTCGCATGCCGTGCGCGGTGCGCCGCCCTCTTGTGTTGTCAACGTCGTCAACAACCGAGATGAACACAGAGATGACTATACGTGGAGAGGATGACAGTAGGGACCGACCAGGGTCATGGCAGTACGCAAGCAAGTGCCTCGTTATTACAAGCCCAATAATGGTTCCTCCTAATGGTTGGACATCTGGGGCCACGCCATTGTCAATGTAGTCAATAAACGAGAGAATTACACAACGAGAGGCTGACACCAGGGACCCAGCAGGTCGCACAATTGTTATTTACCTTTTTTGAGGAACAAGCAGTTTTTATTTATACTAGTTTTGGAGACAGATCAGGGTAACAACGGGGCTGTGCGGGGGATATGGCCCATGTATCCAGGGTTTTATTTATGTTTACCACATCATGAGCCTAGTTGTGTTTTTTCTTGCTGAAAATAGCTAGCCCAGTTCTACTTTTTTAAAGAAATATCCAACCGAGGCCTACTTGCTTTGTCAGCCCTGCTGGGATGCAAATCTTTCAAGACGAGGAGAGTTTCATTCGACTTGCCCAGAAAATGGGCTATCAGTAATGAGAAATGGGATGTACATTTTTAAAACACATCAAACCGAGAATTAGTTTCAATTTTTTTTCATTTCAACATTTTAAATTCCATTGATTTTTATGCATGGACAATTATTTGGATTTTTTATTTATATAAATTTATTTTTCAAATTAGTTTGAATGTGACTCGAAATTTCAGGATTAAAAACAGTCAACCGCATCGAAATATGCAAAATTTCATATATTTCTTAGCCGTGGCCACAATATGGGTTGTAATGCTAACAAAAAGAATATGGGCTCCAGAAATCCTTAAGAATTAGCAAATGGGCTACAAATTATTAGAAATAGTGGAAGATGGGTTGTATGCTCTTTTCCACACATTTGAGGCTGACTTGTGTGCCTACTATAGGTTTACACGTACGCTTTCCTAAAAAAGAGGTTGAAGCACACGCAACGCCGTGTCAACTTAGTCAACACACGAGAGCAGTGACTATTGGATGTCCATCCAACGGCCATCGTGCTTCTTCAACTTCTTCTCTTCCTGCTCCAGCCGCTCAAACAATCGCCAGCAGGACTACCTTCTCCCTCCTCCCGCAGCCGGTTGTGCTGCCGCACAGGCCTTACCGACCCATCGTACTCCCATTGCTGGGCTAGCCATCCCTCTACTCACCAAGACCTGCTGTTGTTCTCCGGCGATGCCACACGAACCAGTAAACCCTCGTACTCCCCTCCACGTGGAAAACAACTGCCAAGTGTTCCCTAGCTCCGTGTCGTTCCCATCCTAGGCCTTGCCGTCATCCACCGCCCTCGTGCTATCGGCGCGGTGTGGTCAACGAACGACATCCATCGGAAGTGCACTGTACGTGGAGAGGCTGACAGCCGGGTCCACGGCTGCACGCAAGGAAATGCCTCCTTATTACATGCAAAATAATGATTCTTCCACCCGACAGCTGGGGCCCACAGGCAGGGCCTCTGTATTTCGCGAAAAAAACGTTCCCCCCGCTGACCGCTCGGAACCACCAGCTATATCTTTGAACGCAAGGAAGTGCCTCCTTATTACGCACAAGAAAATGAATACCCCCCTGCTAGCTGGGACCCACCATAGTGGGAGGCTGACTTGTGGGCCTACTAAGTTGATACGGATGGAGGGCTTTGTCAACTGAGTCAATATGAACAATTCTAGCTCCAGTGACCGTACGATCACTGGTACGCGTCGGTGCTATACAAACGGTTTTTAACCCCTTTCCGTGATGGAATTTGGAACCGTCGCCAAGTGAGTGTGGCGATAGGGGGGTCCTTCCCACACAACCCAGAAACCATCGGGGATATGCTCTCCTGGCACACACGCTCGGCAAAATGAGGTCGTGTGTGACCGGCGAGCACTCAAATACGGTAATACGTATAGTAGAGCTCAAAAATACAATTATATAGGCGAAATTTTTTCTGGTCACAAGTACATGCCACACAGTCAATCCCCGCTAAATGTTTCCATTCGTATGTACATCCCACATAGTCGCTCGAAGGAAAACGTTTCCGTACACATGTACATCATACACAATTTTTCCCATTAAATCATTTGTGATAGCCTTGCCATTGAACACGATATTAACAATTTTTTCGTTTGCGTTATTGAATGCATCACACACGGTGCGTAGAAGAAACTGTGTGGTAAAGGTTGTCCATCACACACAGTTTTTATGTGGTAAACGTTTGGGCAAGGTGGCCTAACGCAAACCGTTTTCAAGAGACGGTCGTGTGTGATTGTTCATTGATCTAACACGGTTTATTCCTAGAAACTGTGTGCGTTGCCCTAGGTCATCGCCCACGGTATTTTCTCAATAGCCGTTTGCAATAGCAAAACCCAATTAGCAGGCTAATTTGCCATTAGCAGGCTAATTGCCCTATTAATAATAATCCATTTATTAATTTAATTGCCATTCATATTAAGCACATAATATATTTCATTTCCATATTAAGGAAGCAGGATTTCATAATTGAAATACATCAGAGTACAACATGATATAGCTTCAGCACTCAGCTACCCCATTACACAACTGCAACAGCACCAAGTTTCACTTGCAAAATCTTTCAAAATTAGCATCATAGACGGTATATAGACAGATGCATCTCATCTGGAAAACTGCTGAAGCGGAAGGCAAACATTGAGCCCTCATTCATGTTGAAGGTCTTTGCAACTTTAGCCCAGTGCCTGTGGATGATTGACCATCTGTCCTTCGTCCTCTTCAGGAACACTTCAATATTGAACCATGGGTGTTGTATGAAAACCTTCCTCGCCTCCTAACCATAGAGGTGGTTTGACAGGTAATCATCAGTGAACTGCCTTGGAAAGGCCTGAAAACAAGGATGTGCATAAATATCTTCTCTATATTGGAAATGGGGCAAAGGAATAAAAAAAGGCAAGGTACAATAGTTAGTACCATCTTGTAGTGAACTGATGTCTTCTTCATTGTGCAGACAAAGATCTTGTTGTTTTTTGCCGCTAATTTCTTTGTCCTAACAATCTTTCTAAGTTTCTTGACTTGATAGATATTCATGGACAACTCATTGCCCCATATGCAAAAAGGGTCGAACAGTCGGTCAAAACCTCTGACAGCAGGACCTACATGTGCAAGACCAAATTGTTAAAAACCTAAATATTAGAATAGTTCCTGCAATTGCACACTAGTGTGCTATTAGACAACGTACCATTAATGTGCTAACCTCGATTGTAGACCTCGGTGCTTCCCATTGTTTCCCTGCAACATATATAAGGTAGTTAGTCATCAGGTTAAGTAAGGGTTCGCATGCTATCAGTAAAATATGTTGATAAAAAATAAGCACATTGCAGATTCATAAGATTAATTCAAGCCACATGGAAAACCCATTTATCCAAACCAATCATGATTAGGAACTAGGAAATATAGCACTTGTATTTGTTTCTCATGTATTAAGTGCAGCCAAATTCAATTTATTCCTCACATGCACAACATTACAAAATTATACCAACGACAATTGGACATCGCATTGCAGAATTGAACCAAGCAGTTAACTAAACACCACAACAAATTAACCAAACATTAACTAAGCACCACATTGCACAATATAACATACTCCTAATAGAAGTTCAAATAGTTAACCAAACCAGGCATGCTTAACAACTAGGAAATATAGCAATTGTATCTGTTTCTCATGTATTTACTATAGCGAAATTCAATTTATTCCTCACATGGTATACAATAACAGAATGCACCCACAACTATTGAACATCGCATTGCAGAATTGAACCAAACAGTTAACTAAACACCACAACACAAATGAACCAAACGTTAATTGAGCACCACATTGCACAATGTATAACCAAACCAAGCATGCTTGACAACTTGGAAATATAGCAATTGTATTCGTTTCTCATGTATTTGGTAAAGAAAAATTCGATTTATTTCTGACAATACAAAATTAACAAGAAGAATTGAACATCGCATTTGCGGAATTGAACCAAACAGTTAACTGAAGACGACAACTAATTAACCAAACTGTTAATAAGTGAGCACCACACTGCACAACATATAGAACATATACACTAGAGCAACAGATTGCATGGTAAAATTAGATAGCACAATTCACTACAATTTGTGAAGGAAAGGCAGGAGCAGCACACGCAATGGGTAAACCGAGCATGCGTAACCGGCATAGCTAGCAAACGGCAAGGTGCTCCCCCAAGATCTGGGGGTTGGCATGAATGGCAGCCATCGCGACCTCATCCGCGCGTGCGGCCGCGATTTGCTTCTCCGCTGCAAAATGCTCCTTGAGCTCCTGGATATACTGCCTGCACCATGGCTTAGGGCGGCGCTTATTCTGTGGAGGGGTCGGTGATTTGGGTGGAAGGTGTCGCACCGGCGGTCGGGGCATGTGGGATGTGGAAGGAGGAGGAGGATGGGGGTCGGGTGTGGATTACTTGCCTGGATAGACGAGGCTGAGCAGTGTGAAGGAGGGTCGTCGGCGAGGAGGTGGCGCTGCAAGCAAGGAGTGAAGGTTTCAACTTGGAAAGGAAGGCGGAAACAGGGGAAATGTGGCTTTTTGTAAGGGGGAGGGGGCAGGGAGGTAGATATTTCCGCAGAAGCCAAAAAATTGGAATCGCTTCAGCGAAAAAACTGGCGCGCAAAGTGTCATCAGACGTGGTCCCTAATTCAGAACTGTGTACGATATGTGAACATCACAAACGATTCATATAGGTTAACCTGTGTGTGATGAGTTTGAATGTCAAAAATTTTGGTTCGAATTTCCCTAGTTATAGTGGTCATCCACGTCATTGCATAATTTGGGTACACAAAGGAGACTATATCACACCCACACTTATTGATTGAGCCAGTTCAACAATTAAACAGAGCTAGCTGACCTAAACATTACTCCAACAAACTAAAGACCCGCGCTCTTAATTAAACAAAACAAAGAGTACTACTATGGCTTGTGCTCATCGATCTCCACCGCCGCCTCGATGTCCAGCTCGCGCTCGACAGTCTCCTGGGGAAGGGGCTCCATGGCATCCATCGCACCATACTCGGCAAGCATCTAGCCATCCACGTCCGCCATCTCTTTGGAAAAGGCCACCATGAGCTGTGCGTGGATGGCCGCGATCTGGGCTTGGACGGGTTCCATCGTAGCAAGGTATGTGGCGGAGGAACGGACGGGTGCTCAAACGCTCTCGGCGATTGCCAACTCTTCAGCTGTGGGTTGTCGACCGTTATTGGAGAAGCTTCGTTCGGTTTGTGCGGTGACCGCCATGAGCTGGGCATGGGCGGCCTCCATCAGGGCTAAGGCCGCCGCCGCGGAACGGACAGCTGTTGTGCCGCTCTCGCCAGTTGCTATCCCTGAGGCAGATGTTGTTGCCGCCACCTCAGAAGCAACAGCGGTTGTTAGGGCTGCCTTGGCCGCCCGGTCGCAGATTGTGGTCGTGCTCATGCACCTTGTTAGCATGCGCATGGCGGCTGGGGCCGCACTCTCGTCGGAGTGGGCCGCCGAAGTTGCCCTCACGACGCGGGTCCACGTCGCCATATTTCATCGGCGACGATTGAGCAGTGAAATGATATTTGGGAAGCGAGCTAGTGTGCTTGACACGCCAGCTATGGACTGTAGCCGAGGCACCTTCTCACGTAAGCCATAGGCGCACTATACACCGGCGGTGCTCCAGGATATTTTGTGCTGCATCTCACACGGTTGGTGATAATAAATTGTGTGGGACCTACTTGATTTTTCATCTTGATTTAAATTACATAATGGGGTCACAGCGGCAATGGACGGTGTTTGAATTGTTAGACCTTTTATCTGCAGTGAACATGCAACTATATGTGTGTCGTAAAAGATTTGGAATTAGTCAGGGTTCGTTTGGACATTTTATACATTAAATTGGTTTTCTACCCATTTCAGGTGCACAATTAAAAATTAAACTACCTGCACATGTTCCGGTGCACCATGGGTTGTGAAATCATATATGTGTCCATGGGTTTATGCTTATGTCCCATGCAAGAAATGGGGATGAATTTCGAACACCACGACACAGTTGCTCTCCGACAAACATACGTACTTGCTTTTGTAATTCTAGTAAATCCAAAAGTCGTCCGAAATTCATGAACTTGGCATGCTATCATGGAGCGGCATCAACATGCCGTGGTCAAATTTTTGTCCCATTTGGGGCAGGTTTGGGTATAAGACTCTCATAAACCAGAGCTTCTCACAACAAGTGTGATGGTTTCGGTAGGGAACGTTTCACCTTTCTGGACGAAACGATATCCGTTGCCTCTTCTCGATTTTAAATTTAATCCTAGTGTCAACATAGAACAACAGGAGTGTAGTATGAATTTTTCGGATTTTTATGGTTCGATTGGACATTTTATACAATAACTGAGTTTTCTATGCATTCATGTGCATAATTCAAATATGAACTACAGGCACATGCGCTAATGCATATAAATTAGTTGAAAATTCAAATTTGTGTCCTTGGTTGCATGCTTAGGTCCCATGCATGAAATGGGAATAAATGTCAAACACCCTGCCACCGTCACTCGGCCGCAAACATTGGGATACCTGGTATTCATGAAATTCATGAAACCTAGCGGGCTATGATGGAGGGGCATCAACATGCCGTGGTAAATTTTTTGTCCCATTTGGGGCAGGTTTGGGTATATGCTTCTCACAAACTAGAGCTTCTCAAAACAAGCCTGATGGTTTCGGTAGGGAACGTCCCACCTTTGGGGACGAAACGATATCAATTGACTCTTATTGCTTTCAAAAATTTTCTCGTGTCAACATAGAACAACAGGAGTGTTAGGTCAATTTTTGGGATTTTTCGGGGTTCGTTTGGACATTTTTACGCATTAACTGAGTTTCAATGCGTTCATGTGCATAATTCAAATTTGAACTACATGCACATGCTCTAATGCATATAAATTGGTTGAAAACTCAAATCTGTGTCCTTGGTTGCACGCTTAGGTCCCATGCAAGAAATGGTAATGAATGTCAAACACCGTGCCACCGTCACTCGGCCGTAAACATTGAGATACCTGGTTTTTAAATTCTAGTAAATACAAAACTAGTCTAAAATTCAAGACACTTGGCATGCTATCATGGAGCGGCATCAAAATGCCATGGTAAATTTTTTGTCCCATTTGGGGCAGGTTTGGGGATATGCTTCTCACAAACTAGAGCTTCTCACAACAAGCCTGATAGTTTCAGTAGGGGACGTTTCACCTTTCTGGACGAAACGATATCCATTGCCTCTTCTCGATTTCAATTTCTTTTCATAGTTTCAACCAAGAACAACAGGAGTGTTGTGTCAATTTTTGGGATTTTTTGGGGTTCGCTTGGACATTTTTATACATTAACTGAGTTTTCTATGCATTCATGTGCATAATTCAAATTTGAACTACAAGCATATGCTCTAATGCATATAAATTGATTGAAAATTGAAATATGTGTCCTTGGTTGCATGCTTATGTCCCATGCAAGAAATGGGAATAAATGTCAAACACCCTGCCACCGTCACTCGGCCGCAAACATTGAGAGACCTGGTATTTAAATTCTAGTAAATCGAAAAATCGTCTGAAATTCATGAAACTTGGCATGCTATCATGGAGGGGCATCAACATGCCGTGGTAAGAAATTTCTCCCATTTGGGGCAGGTTTGGGTATATGCTTCTGACACACCAGAGCTTCTCAAAACAAGCCTGATGGTTTCGGTAGGGAACGTCCCACCTTTGGGGACGAAACAATATCCATTGCCTCTTATTGCTTTCAAAAAAATTCTCGTGCCAACATAGAACAACAGGAGTGTTGTGTCAATTTTTGGAATTTTTCGAGGTTGGTTTGGACATTTTTATGCATTAACTGAGTTTTCAATGCATTCATGTGCATAATTCAAATTTGAACTACATGCACATGCTCTAATGCATATAAATTGGTTGAAAATTCAAATTTGTGTCCTTGGTTGCATGCTTAGGTCCCATGCATGAAATGGGAATAAATGTCAAACACCCAGCCACCGTCACTCGGCCGCAAACACTGGGATACCTGGTATTTAAATTCTAGTAAATCCAAAACTCGTCTGAAATTCATGAAACCTGGCGGGCTATGATGGAGGGGCATAAACATGCCGTGGTAAAAATTTTGTCCCATCTGGGGCAGGTTTGGGTATATGCTTCTCACACACCAGAGCTTCTCAAAACAAGCCTGATGGTTTCGGTAGGGAACGTCCCACCTTTGGGGACGAAACGATATCAATTGACTCTTATTGCTTTCAAAAAAATTCTCGTGTCAACATAGAACAACAGGAGTGTTAGGTCAATTTTTGGGATTTTTCGGGGTTCGTTTGGACATTTTTACGCATTAACTGAGTTTCAATGCGTTCATGTGCATAATTCAAATTTGAACTACATGCACATGCTCTAATGCATATAAATTGGTTGAAAACTCAAATCTGTGTCCTTGGTTGCATGCTTAGGTCCCATGCAAGAAATGGTAATAAATGTCAAACACCGTGCCACCGTCACTCGGCCGTAAACATTGAGATACCTGGTTTTTAAATTCTAGTAAATACAAAACTAGTCTAAAATTCAAGACACTTGGCATGCTATCATGGAGCGGCATCAAAATGCCGTGGTAAATTTTTTGTCCCATTTGGGGCAGGTTTGGGGATATGCTTCTCACAAACTAGAGCTTCTCACAACAAGCCTGATAGTTTCAGTAGGGGACGTTTCACCTTTCTGGACGAAACGATATCCATTGCCTCTTCTCGATTTCAATTTCTTTTCATAGTTTCAACCAAGAACAACAGGAGTGTTGTGTCAATTTTTGGGATTTTTTGGGGTTCGCTTGGACATTTTTATACATTAACTGAGTTTTCTACGCATTCATGTGCATAATTCAAATTTGAACTACAAGCATATGCTCTAATGCATATAAATTGATTGAAATTGAAATATGTGTCCTTGGTTGCATGCTTATGTCCCATGCAAGAAATGGGAATAAATGTCAAACACCCTGCCACCGTCACTCGGCCGCAAACATTGAGAGACCTGGTATTTAAATTCTAGTAAATCGAAAACTCGTCTGAAATTCATGAAACTTGGCATGCTATCATGGAGGGGCATCAACATGCCGTGGTAAGAAATTTCTCCCATTTGGGGCAGGTTTGGGTATATGCTTCTCACACACCAGAGCTTCTCAAAACAAGCCTGATGGTTTCGGTAGGGAACGTCCCACCTTTGGGGACGAAGCAATATCCATTGCCTCTTATTGCTTTCAAAAAATTTCTCGTGCCAACATAGAACAACAGGAGTGTCGTGTCAATTTTTGGAATTTTTCGAGGTTGGTTTGGAATTTTTTATGAATTAACTGAGTTTTCAATGCATTCATGTGCATAATTCAAATTTGAACTACATGCACATGCTCTAATGCATATAAATTGGTTGAAAATTCAAATTTGTGTCCTTGGTTGCATGCTTAGGTCCCATGGAAGAAATGGGAATGAATGCCAAACACCCTGCCATCGTCACTCGCCTGCAAACATTGAGATACCTGGTTTTTAAATTCTAGTAAATCCAAAACTAGTCTAAAATTCATGAAACTCGGCATGCTATTATGGAGCGGCATCATCATGCAATGGTAATTTTTTGTCCCGTTTGGGGCAGGTTTGGGTATATGCTTCTCACAAACAAGAGCTTCTCACAACAAGCCTGATGGTTTCGATAGGGAACGTCCCACCTTTGCGGACGAAACGATATCCATTGCCTATTATTGCTTTCAATAATTTTCTCGTGTCAACATAGAACAACAAGAGTGTTGTGTCAATTTTTGGGATTTTTCGGGGTTCCTTTGGACATTTTTATGCATTAACTAAGTTTTCAATGCATTCATGTGCATAATTCAAATTTGAACTACATGCACATGCTCTAATGCATATAAATTGGCTGCGTGCTTAGGTCCAATGCAACAAATGGGAATGAATGTCAAACGCCCTGCCACCGTCACTCGGCCGCTAACATTGAGATAACTGGTTTTTAAATTCTAGTAAATCAAAAACTCTTCTGAAATTCATGAAACTTGGCATGCTATCATGGGGCGGCATTAACATGCTTTGGTAATTTTTTTGTCCCATTTGGGCCAGGTTTGGGGATATGCTTCTCACAAACTAGAGCTTCTCACAACAAGACTATGGTTTCGGTAGGGAACGTCCCACCTTTGGGGACGAAACGATATCAATTGACTCTTATTGCTTTCAAAAAATTTCTCGTGTCAACATAGAACAACAGGAGTGTTAGGTCAATTTTTGGGATTTTTCGGGGTTCGTTTGGACATTTTTACGCATTAACTAGGTTTCAATGCGTTCATGTGCATAATTCAAATTTGAACTACATGCACATGCTCTAATGCATATAAATTGGTTGAAAACTCAAATCTGTGTCCTTGGTTGCATGCTTAGGTCCCATGCAAGAAATGGTAATGAATGTCAAACACTGTGCCACCGTCACTCGGCCGTAAACATTGAGATACCTGGTTTTTAAATTCTAGTAAATCCAAAACTAGTCTAAAATTCAAGACACTTGGCATGCTATCATGGAGCGGCATCAAAATGCCGTGGTAAATTTTTTGTCCCATTTGGGGCAGGTTTGGGGATATGCTTCTCACAAACTAGAGCTTCTCACAACAAGCCTGATAGTTTCAGTAGGGGACATTTCACCTTTCTAGACGAAACGATATCCATTGCCTCTTCTCGATTTCAATTTCTTTTCATAGTTTCAACCAAGAACAACATGAGTGTTGTGTCAATTTTTGGGATTTTTTGGTGTTCGCTTGGACATTTTTATACATTAACTAAGTTTTCTATGCATTCATGTGCATAATTCAAATTTGAACTACAAGCACATGCTCTAATGCATATAAATTGATTGAAAATTGAAATATGTGTCCTTGGTTGCATGCTTATGTCCCATGCAAGAAATGGGAATAAATGTCAAACACCCTGCCACCGTCACTCGGCCGCAAACATTGAGAGACCTGGTATTTAAATTCTAGTAAATCCAAAACTCGTCTGAAATTCATGAAACTTGGCATGCTATCATGGAGGGGCATCAACATGCCGTGGTAAGAAATTTCTCCCATTTGGGGCAGGTCTGGGTATATGCTTCTCTCACACCAGAGCTTCTCAAAACAAGCCTGATGGTTTCCGTAGGGAACGTCCCACCTTTGGGGACGAAACAATATCCATTGCCTCTTATTGCTTTCAAAAAATTTCTCGTGCCAACATAGAACAACAGGAGTGTTGTGTCAATTTTTGGAATTTTTCGAGGTTGGTTTGGACATTTTTATGCATTAACTGATTTTTCAATGCATTCATGTGCATAATTCAAATTTGAACTACATGCACATGCTCTAATGCATATAAATTGGTTGAAAATTCAAATTTGTGTCCTTGGTTGCATGCTTAGGTCCCATGGAAGAAATGGGAATGAATGCCAAACACCCTGCCATCGTCACTCGGTTGCAAACATTGAGATACCTGGTTTTTAAATTCTAGTAAATCCAAAACTAGTCTAAAATTCATGAAACTCGGCATGCTATTATGGAGCGGCATCATCATGCAATGGTAATTTTTTTGTCCCGTTTGGGGCAGGGTTTGGGTATATGCTTCTCACAAACCAGAGCTTCTCACAACAAGCCTGATGGTTTCGATAGGGAACGTCCCACCTTTGCGGACGAAACGATATCCATTGCCTATTATTGCTTTCAATAATTTTCTCGTGTCAACATAGAACAACAGGAGTGTTGTGTCAATTTTTGGGATTTTTCGGGGTTCCTTTGGACATTTTTATGCATTAACTAAGTTTTCAATGCATTCATGTGCATAATTCAAATTTGAACTACATGCACATGCTCTAATGCATATAAATTGGCTGCGTGCTTAGGTCCAATGCAACAAATGGGAATGAATGTCAAACGCCCTGCCACCGTCACTCGGCCGCAAACATTGAGATAACTGGTTTTTAAATTCTAGTAAATCCAAAACTCTTCTGAAATTCATGAAACTTGGCATGCTATCATGGGGCGGCATTAACATGCTTTGGTAATTTTTTTTGTCCCATTTGGGCCAGGTTTGGGGATATGCTTCTCACAAACCAGAGCTTCTCACAACAAGCCTGATGGTTTCGGTAGGGAATGTCCCACCTTTGTGGACGAAATGATATCCATTGCCTCTTATTGCTTTACAAAAATTTCTCGTGTCAACATAGAACTACAGGAGTGTTATTTCAATTTTTTGGATTTTTCGGGGTTCGTTTGGGCATTTTTATGCATTGATTGAGTTTTCAATGCATTTAAGTGCATAATTCAAATTTGAACTACATGCACATGCCCTAATGCATTTAAATTGGTTGAAAATTCAAATATGTGTCATTGCTTGCATGCTTAGGTCCCATGCAAGAAATGGGAATGAATGTCAAAAACTGTGCCACCATCACTCGGCTGAAAAGATTGAGATACCTGGTTTTTAAATTCTAGTAAATCCACAACTAGTCTAAAACTCATGACACTGGGCATGCTATCATGGAGCGGCATCAAGATGCCGTGGTAAATTTTTTGTCCCATTTGGGGCAGGTTTGGGTATATGCTTCTCACAACAAGCATGATGGTTTCGGTAGGGAACGTCCCACCTTTGGGGACGAAACGATATCCATTGCCTCTTATTGCTTTCAAAAAATTTCTCATGTCAGCATAGAACAACTGGAGTGTGGTGTCATCATTTGTCAGTTTTCGGGGTTCGTTTTGATATTCTTATGCATTAGCTGAGTTTTTAATGCATTTACATGCATAATTCAAGTTTGAACTACATCCACCTGCTCCAGTGCATATAAATTTGGATGAAAAATCAAATATTTGTCCTTGGGTGCATGCTTAGGTCCCATGCCAGAAATGGGAATGTATTTCAAATACCAGGGCACCGTTGATTGCCGGCAAAACATTGAGATACTTTATTTTTTAAATTCTAGTAAATCCAAAACTCGTCCGAAATTAGTGAAACTAGGCATGCTATCATGGAATGGCACCTGACATGCTGTGGTATTTTTCGTGTCCATTTTGAGAGAAGGCGCACTTGAATAACAGCCAACAAAGGCATTTTGAAAAAATAGCTACCACTTTAATATCTCAAATGTCTGTATAATTCAAACCGTGTGCGTTCTGTTAACCACTCACGTGACGCCACGTGTCTTGGTTTTAATGGATATAGGAGGTGCCGTGCGGACAGCTGCTTGACTGAACGGGAGGCGTGCAAGTGTAGTCCGGTGCACAGGCTGACCGAGAGGCGTGCAAGCTGTCCTCCAATGCGTAGGCTCATCGGGAAGCGTGCGAGCTGTACGCTGCGCAGGATCACTGGGAAGCGAGCCCTTTGACATCCATTGCCGCCCACCTTCCTCTCCATTAATGGCGCCCAAGCCGCTGCTTAATATGGGCGGCCTTACTATTCGCCTCCCGTTCCCCTCCCTCCCGCAGACCTCCACCAACGCCATGGCGCAGAAGGATCATCTGCCACTAGTCTTCAAGTTTGGTGAAGTCGAATCCGAGCCAGAGGAGATAGAAAATAAGGAGGAATGGGGCGTCATGGACATGGCGCAGAACGAGCTGCCCGCGGCGGTTGCTGCCCTCGCTCCCTTCCCAGCTCCCAACCCCGTACCCGCGCGAGTGTGGGGACCCCGACTCATAAGTCGAGATCACCGAATGCATGTGTACAGTGATCCCAGAGATCAATGCTCACTGAACACAGAGAAGCTAAATAACAAGAGTCTTACATCCATACATATTGTCTTACACAAATTGTGACCATTATGGTCAAGTCTTACATAGATAAAGCCTCAAGGGCTGAACATCAAATAAACTCAAGCAGCGGAAATCTTCGTTGATAAGTAGAACCCATGCCATCTGCCTTAACCCTACAGGCATTCTGACTGGGAAAGCGTCCTAGTTCACATGTTCGTCTCCAAAGAATTATTCTTCGAACTCCTGTTCTTCCAAGCCTGGCCAATTAAATTACCAGTGGCAAGCCAATGAGTACTTTAAATGTACTCGCAAGCAACCAATGTTTGGATCAAAGTAACAATGCATGGTGTAAAAACAAGTAGGCAACATAGCCTCAAGCTAGTAGGAATGACCTATCATCTTGTAAAATATGCATCAATGAACTCTAGTAACCATGAGAACAGGTTACAAATATCAACATACTAGAGTTTGGATCAATGCTAGCTCATTCTACATGTGAAGTCCACTGCCTT
Organism: Triticum aestivum; assembly: GCF_018294505.1. Taxonomy (NCBI): domain Eukaryota; kingdom Viridiplantae; phylum Streptophyta; class Magnoliopsida; order Poales; family Poaceae; genus Triticum; species Triticum aestivum. The sequence goes on from NC_057805.1 coordinate 157,252,640, forward strand.
GACTCAAATGGTTCTCAATCATATACACATGTACCAAGTTTGTGAAATTTCTGTACATAGTTTAAGTAGCACCACCCAACTGTCCATGACCGTGGACCCGGCTATTCGAATAGTTTGACACTCTGCAGAGGTTGCGCACATTACCCACAAGATCCGGGAAGCTTTTGTGTCATCCATGATCCCGCAGTACATCAAGTACTCGGGAGAAGCACCCGATCATTATCTTTCCCTAGACAACACTAACATAGGGTCCACTCGTTGGTACACGGCCCGCGTGTATAAGCAAAAGATCGTGGGACTCTGCCCTTTTCACATTATCATGCATACACGAAGGGACCAACGGTGTGTCCGGTGCCCTGTGAAAACAGTCATGGCCGCCTATCCAAGCACGACCCCATCCCGAGAGTGACCTCATGTCACCCCCGTCACTAGTAATGTGGGAACCATGCTAGTATCGGCCTAGGTAATGAATAACGCCCCGTCCCATGAGGGGTAGAGTGGTTGCACATGTTTGGTTGGGATGGTAATCACACCTAAATCTAATCCATCATTTTACTCTCACACAAAAGTGCTTTCTCTGGTACACCACTTCCTCCTCAAGTGGTGACCTTAGTTCAACATCACCCACAGGCATTAGGGGCACCCGATGGGGTTTTCGAAAGAATGCAACCACGAGGTGATCGTGGCATACATGCAACATTATGCATCAATGATTAATCTTTTGACATAGTCCCTCCATGCACAAGGTAGAGCTATGAGTATGGGCATGCATCATTCAGTGGTTCGTAACAAGTTCATCACCATCACTTTTTATTATCATGCAATCGGAAAGAGGGTACCGATGAATAAGACGTGTGTCATGGTCAAAGGGCTGCTTGCCTGGCTCAACAAAGTCTTCAAATCTTCTGGTCCTTCTCCAAATACTCCGTCTACTTCGTCAACTAACGTCGAAAACAATCACAATAAGCAACACAACAAGGCAAGAATAAAAGTGCTCTAAAAATTTGAATTTGACTTTTCTAGGACATCTCTGATTATATGAAAAATAACCAGAGTGGTTTAATTGGGATTGGATTAGTGGATATTTCTGAGCGTTTCAATATGATGGAATCAATGAATTCAATGGATCTACAAGTTGTCCATAGAATGCCATTTTATAAAAATGAGTAAAAGTACCCATTAAATCAGGCATAATCTTAGAAACATTTATAAATTGGTTTCGCTGAATTTTGAGTCCAAATGAATATACTATGGATTTCTGAAGTGGACTTATATGGATAAATGACCTATTTAATGTATCAAGTGAACACCAAGCAGAGTAAAAATATGCACTATGGCTCACTAAATAGATATATATATTTATGGAGTCTCCGAAACTTTGAATCATCAAATTTGGACATGAAATGAACTAACTATGGATTTTAGAAGTTCACTCAAAAAGAAAAAGAAGAAGATTTGGGTTATACCAAAAGTGTGCATAGAGCACAGATTAGCACCCCAGCGCACTGGGCCGGCCCAGCTGCTCGGCCGTGCGGGCTACAGGGCGATGCTGAAGGCGCCTTCGCGGAGTACGCCTTCACCTAGGGGAAGGTCCTCCCCCGGTCCGTCTCCCATTAACCAGGCAGGGCCCGCCCGCTGGGTCACTAGTGCGCGGGGCCCAGCGCTCAGGCCATCACCTACCTCCCGCTCGAACAGAGCAGAGGCAGGGGAGGGAGGCCCAGCGAGCGCCGGTGTTCTCCCCGGCGGCAGCGGCCACCTCGGCGACGCCCAGCACACCGGCGGGTTCCGGAGGTTGTGCCGCATCCGTCGAGATGCGCGACGGTTGCGGGGGCGGTTGGACGTGGGCACATCATCGACCGTGGCGGGCGAGGCCGACGGTGGTGATGGAACTTGATGAACCCGACCACGGGGAGGAGAGGGAGAAGCGCAGGAGGGGTCCGCGGTGATGTTGGAGGTGCTCTGGTGCGGTCTAGAGGGGAGGAGGAGGAGTGGTGGGCACGAATTTAGGCAGAGGCCGACGGCAAGGCTCCGGCCATGGAGGTGGTTCGAAGGCACTGGAGGAAGAATGGGTTGGCCTGGGTGGTGTATGGCATAGAGAGGAAGCAAATGGAGGAGCGAGGAGGGCCTGGAACGACCTTAAGTAGGCGACCCGTTGCTCACCATGGACGCGGCGCACGGGTGGCCGCGGCAACGGCTCGAGCGGCTAGGAGAGAGAGCGAGGGTTTGTCTGTGCTGTTCGTGGGAGAGGTGTAGAGCGCCAGGAAGAGAGAGGAGGAGCAGGGGGCAGGGGCACCGCGCGTCTGAGCCTGCTCGGTGGTGCACACGGGCGGCCGGCGCACATGCGAGTAGGGGCAGGAGGAGGGAGAAGGAGGAGGGGGACAGAGGCGTGGCGTGTTGCGGACGCCTAGGCACCTCGTCGGGCGCGCTGGGGAGGCCTGAGGTGGCCGAAGGCGCTTGGCAGAGGGCGGCTACAGTGCCTGCCCGCACTGTAGCACGCTCTGGAGCGAGCATTTGGCATGCCATGGCATATTATATGCCTTGTGGGCCCGGCCACTGATGTCTGGCAGCTCTAGCGGAGAGTAAAGAATGGGGAGGGAGCCTGGATGCCATGGAAAGCCAGTAGGAGAGGAGAGAGGTTGAGGGAGAGAGAAAGTGGCTGTCCAGAGAGAGAAAAATGGGATTCTACCCCCTTAATCATGGCTCCTCGGGCAGGGAAAGATGTTGGAGGTAGAATGGAATCACCTGAGGCTTTCGTAAAAATTTGGACTCAAGGAGATTAGTGGCAATGGCCAAAACATGCATTTTAAGTTTCTGCCAGAAGGTGTTTGATGTAGGTTTGGGCAAGAAAATGGATTTCCCTTGTCATGAGACTTAACAGGACTGAGTGGCACCACAAAATAGGAGTGTACACAAAATTTGAGACCAAAAAGAGAAAGTGGCCAATGCAACTTTTGTAAACCCTAGAAATCAACAGAAATGGACTTGCTTAGATCTATCTAATCTAAACAATTCTCCTTGACGCACCACTTGGTGTAGTTTCATTATTTGGGTACATGAACATGTCCACAAAGTTTGGGATCAAACGAAGAAAGTTGGCAATGTAGAGTTGTTCAATCTTGGATCTGGACAGAGAGGGTTTTGGGGCACTTTTGTGAACCAAAATTATTTTGATTGAGATGAAACTTTGCAAGATCATCACATTATGCATATGTGACTTGCTAGAATTTTCCTGGATTTATTTGAAAATGTTTCTTATAGAAATATTTCAAATACTTGAAATGTACAGAAATGGTTTTGGAGAGTTTTGTCCAACATTTTGAACATGACCATGTGTTGAAACTCATATATGGAAAATATATGTCCACTGAGTTTCCATAAATTTTCTTTAATACTTTTGAAACTTTAAAATAATTTTAACCTATTAAAGACCATTTCTGGCCTAAATAAAAAGCCTTTAAATAAAATAGCAAAATAACTTTTAAAATAATATTTTTGTGGTTTTAGGGAGTCCTATATCTACTAGGATTCAAATATAACTTTTGAAAGATTTTTCACATCCCAAATTAAGTACTTGTAGTTAAAGCCTTAACTCAGGGGGTTTTGGAAAACCTAATTTAGAAAATACTTTCTGGCCAAGTTATTTTTGCAAGAAAATAGTATTCTATCCTATACACATGGCATGATCATTGGACAAAGTTTTGGATCAAGGAGAAGGAGTATAAGTGTTGGAGGATTTATTTGATTTTTAGAGCACTTGCAAACAGCAACCAAAAACCCAATCAAGCAAAGTCCAAAACACTCAAAAGTTTTTTGTAAAACCACATTTTATCATGATTTATTAGCTTAAGTGTTGTGGCATGAAAATCAAGGTGTGACAGACCTACCCCCTTACAAGAATCTCGTCCCCGAGATTCCCAGACTATGCGCCGAAAAGAATACGAAAACTTGGATCTGGGGTAGTCTTCACGTCCTCATACTAATTCTGCTTCCATGTGGTGCTACACTTAACCTTGAAGTACATGATGGTGTGGCTTCGTGTATAACATTCCACTTGATCCATGTTCCAAATGTGTAGCTCATGGTAGGTCAGATCGGGCTAAAGGTCAATGGTTCGGTGATCGATGTCCTTGTAGGGATCGTGCTTGTCAGGAAGTTGGAAACACTTCCTGTTGAGGATATAACCATTAGAGTCACCCGCCCAGGAGGGGCCAGGTTACTCATAATGGTCATCACGCGAAGCCCAGTACCAAGCTTGAAGACGGCGGGTTAGATAATGGGCTTAAGACCCGGAGGAGGCTTAAGGCCCGTAGTGATAAACCGCCATATGGCAAGACTTGTAGTGTAAGGCAAGCATAGTTGAGAGTCCGAGCCCGACACTCTTATGAGCCGGCCGGGACTCTGAGAGCCACTGGGCGACAACCTCTCTATATAAAGGCACGACCCGGCAGCGGTTTAGGGACAAGTAAGATCTCGTCGAGAGCCAGGCATAGCGATCAAGCTCCCTGGTCATTGAAACCCTAATCAATACCACCTCAACTGTACGTAGGCTTTTACCTTCACCGTAAGGGGCCGAACCAGTATAACCCCCGTGTTCCTTGTCCCGCTTAACCCCTTTAAGCTTCCTAGCTGCGATGGCTCCACGACGAAGTCCTAGCTCAAGGACATCTACCGTGACAATTCCACGACAGTTGGCGCCCACCATGGGGCCAGCGCACGGTGGATTTGAGTTCTTGAAGGGCAGCTTCGAAGGGCTCAAGGGATACGCTGTGGGCCGGATGACCAAGAGTCATTGCGGCAAGCTCTACATCGGTGATGCAAACTGGGGCCCCGACGCCGGCTCAATTGAGTACGGGTACCGTGTCCCCTTCAGCGGAATTCATGTCTTCATTGGCAAGATTGGTGAGCCGGGACCTGAGCCGGATCTCTGCGCCGATCTCATCGAGACGGCTCAGCCCGCACGACCCGCCCGGGCTCTACCTGCCTTGAAGCATGCTTTTGTGGGATGTGTTCATGGAGGACTCTCTGAAGGATCTGGATCTGGTGATGAGACGGCCACCGGCTCTGACGGCGAGTCATCTATGGATGAGTCAAACTCGTTGTATCAACTTCAAGATGGCAGGCTCAGGGGTTGTTCCGATGGCGATAGCATTCCGGACCCCTTTGAACCGCCAAGCCGGGTTGGAATCTTCATGGCCGGTGCGCAACCTGTTCAAAACCCCGCCACCGGGTCAGGAAGCCGGGTGCCTTCGCCGGCTGAGGTGCTGATGGATCTCACAGACAAGATGACGGTCCTGTTGACCGCTACGGTGGCTCCGGCGGATCAAGTTCAACATGACGCGGAGGTGGCACAGTTAAAGCTGGATCTAGCAAAGGCCAAGGAGGATCTGGCGGCGGAGGGGATCAGGATAGCTGCCGAGAGGGCGGCTCTCGACGCCCAGACTCAGTTGATTCAGGCGCAGTCCTTCTGGCTCACGATGGATCAAAACGCATCCAATGAGGTCATGAGAAGGAGGCATCAAAAGGCCCAATCTCGACTCCCTCCGGTTTACGATCCCCGAAACCTCTTCAACACGCCGGTGCAGGATCTAGTAACCCGCCGGAGATCATAGTGCCCGGGGCTGGGACACCAATTCAGCCCCAAGTGATGGGGCCTCCCCGGGTGAACCCTGCCCCGCCTCAGTACGTGCCAATACCATCGGGTCATTATGCCAACCCGTTGGAAAACATGGTCGCCGCGGCGGCATGGCTGGCGGCTCTCCCAATTGATGGCGACTCTCCAACGGCGGTTGAAACCCACCGGGTCAGAGAGCTCCTTCAGACAGCTCTGGCGCAGCAAGAGGCGTACTCGTATAGCCGGGACAGGATCCATTCAACCCCGTGTCCAGGCCGGAGCCCGAGTTATAGCAGACACATGGTCTCAGCGACCGGCTCAAGTAATGTCCGACGCCGTGACTTGCCACCTGGCCACGGCCCGGCTCATAACGGGGCCTTTCACGCGGCAGACCAATACAGAGCACGGCAAGAGGCGGAGCAGGTGCCTCAGTTGACGGCTTACCAGACACCCCCGGCTTATTCGATGGCTTCCGTCGACGTGGGTATCCCTACGAGGACTGGAGGTGTCCCTTGTTTAGTGCCGGCTCTCCGTGATGAACGTCTACCCAAGGACTTCAAAGGGCCTAGGAAGGTGCCTAATTACACGGCTGATTTACAACCCGGAGCCTGGATCGAGAGTTACGAGATGGCCATGGAATTGCTGGAGGTCAGCGAAGCGGCGATGGCCAAGTACTTCACCATGATGTTAGATGGGACTGCCCGCACTTGGTTGAAAGGGCTGCCGCCAAATTCTATTGGGTCCTGGGCTGAGCTGAAAGCCCGATTCATTCAAAACTTCAAAGATACCTGTAGGCAGTCTATGTCAATTGTGGATTTGACTAACTGTAAACAGCAGGAGGGTGAGTCTATGACACATTGGGTTCGCCGGGTCAAAGAGATAATACATTCATCTGATAAGATGGATGCCGGCTCTGTAGTCTTAATGTTGGAGCAGAATTGTCGTTTCCTGCCCCTGAAGATGAAACTCGGGTGGCTCAAGCGCGACTGCAATGATATGGGTACGCTGATGGCGGCTCTCGTCAAGTACGCCAACTCTGATAGTACCAAGGACCCCGCTTCAAATGATGAAAGGACAGGGAAGGGAACTAAGAACGGCAATGGCAAGGGTCCTCTGCATAACCCGGCAAACCAAGGAGGTAACAAGCATAAGGCTGATGGCAGCGTGGAGTTTGTGGCCAATGCTAGCTCACAGGGTAACAACCAGCGACGTAAGGGGAGGCTACCTCCCCAAGCCGGCGGTTCAGCCCCAACGCTTGAGCAGTTGTTGAATGAGCCGTGTCCAAGGCATGGCTCTAGGGAGAAGCCAGCTACTCATCTATGGAAAGATTGTGCAATCATGAAGGCCTTTAAGAACTCCAATGCCTTTAATGGCAACAATGGCTCGGGCGGCAGCTCAGGCGCCGGCGGCTTTCATGGCCCGGGCGGCGGCTCAAATTCCAATCCTCAGAATGTTCAAGGGGGCTTTAATCAGCAGTCCGGCCAGGGTCATCAGCAGCAACAGGGGGGATATCAGACCAATCCAAAGCAGCTCAACGGTGGACCGTATCATGTGTTTACCACCAGTCTGTGTAAGCGAGATCAGAAGCTTCATAAGAGGGTTGTGAATGCTGTTGAGCCGGCGGTTCCACACTATTTAAGATGGTCTGAGCAGCCTATTGTGTGGAGTACGGAGGATCACCCTCCCCGGGTTGATAATCTGGGTCACCTAGCCCTGGTGGTGGCTCCTCAGGTGGGAGGATATAAGTTCACTAAGGTGCTCACGGATGGAGGCAGCAGCATCAACATCCTCTATTATGAGACCTTCCGTCGTATGTGGTTGATTGATAAGAACGTCAGCCAGTCCAATACTATTTGCCATGGTGTGGTGCCTGGTAAGTCGGCTTACCCAGTTGGTAAGATCGAACTGGAATTGGCCTTTGGAGATGAGTACAACTACAGGGTGGAAAAGTTGACCTTTGAGGTGGTCAAGATAAGAAGTCCGTATCATGCCATATTTGGGCGACCGGCTTACGCCAAGTTCATGGCACGGCCGTGTTACGTATACTTACAGCTCAAGATGCCGGGTCACAATGGGACCATTACGGTTCATGGCAGCCGAAAGATAGCCTTGGAGTGTGAGGAAGGCGACGCGGCTTATGCAGAATCTGTTTGTGCAACAGAGGAGTTGAAGTTTTACAAAGACAATGTTGACCCAACAGATATGACATCTCTGAAAAAACCAACCACGGAGCATGAGCCGGCAATGAAATTTAAGTCGGCCGATGAGACTAAACTTGTTGATTTCGTTCCAGGTGACACATCTCAGCAGTTTAGCATCAGTGCCAATCTGGATCCAAAATAGGAAAGCGCGCTCATCGAGTTCATCCGTGAGAACAGGGACATTTTTGCATGGAAACCTTCTGACATGCCAGGTGTACCTAGAGAACTCGCTGAGCACACTCTCAATATTGATCCGAAATTTAAGCCGGTCAGGCAATTCCTTCGGCGGTTTAATGAGGAGAGGCGGAAAGCCATTGGTGAGGAGGTGGCCCGGCTCTTGGCGGCCGGGTTTATTGTCGAAGTCTTTCATCCAGAATGGTTAGCTAACCCGGTGCTCGTGCTCAAGAAGAATGGCACCTGGCGGATGTGTGTGGACTACACGGACTTAAACAAGGCGTGTCCGGCTGATCCTTTTGCTCTCCCCCGTATTGATCAAATCATTGATGCCACGGCGGGTTGTGAGCGTTTAAGTTTCTTGGATGCGTATTCTGGATACCATCAGATTAAAATGGCAGTTAAGGACCAGGAGAAGACGGCGTTCATCACTCCCTTTGGAGCCTTCTGTTATGTGTCTATGCCTTTTGGACTCAAGAGTGCACAGGCGACTTACCAGCGTTGTGTGCAGAATTGTCTTCATAACCAGATTGGGCGCAATGTTCACGCCTATGTGGATGATATCGTGGTTAAGTCCAGGGAGAAGGAGACCCTGGTAGATGACCTTAGAGAAACCTTTGATAATCTCCGGGTTTACAAGATGATGCTTAACCCGGCCAAGTGTGTTTTTGGTGTTCCTGCAGGCAAGCTCTTGGGTTTCCTGGTTTCCAACAGAGGCATTGAAGCTAACCCGGAAAAGATAAAGGCAATCACCTCTCTGGCTAAGCCGGCGTGCATCAACGACGTCCAGCGTCTAGCAGGCCGCATCGCTGCTTTGAGCCGGTTTATAAGCCGTTTGGGTGAAAAGGCCATGCCACTGTACCAGTTGATGAAGAAAACTGATGACTTTGTCTGGAATGATGCTGCTAATACTGCTTTTGAGGATTTGAAGAGACAGCTGGCTGAGCCCCCAGTCCTCGCTGCTCCGGTTGACAAGGAGCCCTTATTACTGTATGTAGCTGCTAACACACGAGCCGTCAGTGTGGCTGTGGTGGTGGAACGCAAGGAAGAGGGTAAGGAATATCCGGTTCAGCAGCCGGTTTATTACGTCAGTGAAGTGCTCATCGAGTCCAAATAGCGGTATCCGCATTGGCAGAAGCTTGTTTATGGTGTGTTCATGGCAAGCCGGAAGCTTAAGCATTATTTCCAAGGTCACCCCATCACTGTGGTTAGTTCTGCTCCCCTCGGAGATATCATCCAAAACAGAGAAGCCACAGGGAGAGTGGCTAAGTGGGCTATAGAACTTGGGCCTCATGGTCTGAAATACGTACCACGCACGGCTGTTAAATCTCAAGCTTTGGTGGATTTCATCAACGATTGGACAGAGCTACAGGTGCCTGAAGAAAAGCCGGATAATACATATTGGACTATTCACTTTGATGGTCTAGGCAATTGGAGGGCTCGGGGGCTGGAGTTGTATTGGCTTCCCCTAAAGGTGACAAGTTTCATTATGTGCTACGGTTGATGTTTCCTTGTACTAACAATGCGGCTGAGTACGAGGCCTTGCTCCATGGTCTTCGGATGGCTAAGGAGATGAGCTTGAGCCGGGTAAGGTGCTTCGGCGACTCAGACTTAGTGGCTCAACAAGTATCAGGCAAGTGGGATTCCAAGGACCCTCTCATGGCGGCTTATCGCCGTGAAGTTGATGCCATTGCTGGACACTTTCAGGGTTACCAAGTAGAGCACATCGATCGCAGGAAGAACGAGGCGGCTGATGCATTAAGCCGGCTGGGCTCTCAGCGAAAACCGGTGCCGCCTAATACTTTCTTGGACATCCTACACAACCCTTCTGTCAAGTTACCTACAGAGGAAGACTTGGCTGTTCCTGACCCGGAGGCACAGTTGGTGGCGGCCCTCCACATCACCCCAGACTGGACAGTACCATACTTGGCTTACATGACCCGGGGAGATTTGCCTGAGGATGAAACTTTGGCCAGACAAATAACCCGGCGGTCTAAGTCAATGGTTGTTATCAATGGTGAGCTGCATCGCCGCAGTGTTACGGGAGCGTTCCAGCGTTGTGTTTCCCCTGAGGAGGGTCAAGAAATCTTACGTGAGATTCACGAAGGGGATTGTGGCCATCATGCCGGCTCAAAATCCCTTGTGGCCAAGGCTTTTCGTCATGGTTTTTATTGGCTGACGGCTCATGCTGATGCGGAGGACTTGGTCAGTAAATGTGACGGTTGTCAGAGGTTCTCGCGACGGGCTCACGTGCCGGCTCAGGAGCTGAGGATGATTCCAATTACTTGGCCATTTGCGGTTTGGGGGCTTGATATGGTTGGGCCTTTTAAAGATCCAAGGATAAGAAGACCCACCTCTTGGTGGCAGTTGACAAGTTCACAAAGTGGGTTGAGGCAGAGCCAGTTAGCAAGTGTGACGCAGCCACGGCGGTTCAGTTCATGAAAAGGGTGATATTTCGCTTTGGCTTTCCACACAGCATTATAACTGACAATGGTACCAATCTGTCTAAGGGCGCCATGGAGGAGTTTTGTCAACGAGAGCATATTCGACTTGATGTTTCATCAGTGGCTCATCCTCAATCCAATGGTCAAGCTGAGAGAGCTAATCAGGAGGTCTTGAAGGGCATTAAGCCCCGGCTTTTGGTCCCTTTGCAACGGACGCCGGGTTGTTGGGTGGAGGAGTTACCCTCCGTGTTATGGAGCATCAATACTACTCCTAACAGGTCTACGGGTTACACGCCTTTCTTCATGGTTTATGGAGCGGAAGCAGTCCTCCCCAGTGACATCCGTCATGACTCGCCTCGAGTGGCGGCTTATGTTGAGGCGGATAATGAACAGGCGCGCCAAGATGCTCTTGACTTGTTGGACGAACAGCGTGACGTGGCAGCAGCTCGCTCGGCGATTTACCAACAAGACCTGCGCCGTTATCACAGCCGCCGGGTTAAGTCCCGGGTCTTCCAGGAAGGTGATCTGGTGCTCCGGCTCATCCAAGATCAAACAGATGCACACAAGCTATCCCCGCCTTGGGAAGGGCCCTTTGTGGTCAGCAAGAACTTGCACAACGGGTCATACTACCTTATTGACGTTCGGGAGCATAAAGATTCACGCAAGTCGGAGGAAGAGACCCGTCGGCCGTGGAACATAGCTCAGCTTCGGCCTTATTACACTTGAGCCACCGGCTCTCATAATGTACATATTTCTATAGCCATGTATATTATGTTAAATAAAGCAGGACCTCTGTCCTTTTCTCCTCCAAAGGTAAACGTGTTATTTCCATTACAACATCACATGGTCACTTGGAGGTGGATCCGGCTTATGATCGTATTCGAATCTAGCCGTAAACAATATAATCACCTGGGGGCTTCCTGTTCAAACATAGGTCGTATTCGAACCAAAGAGAACATAGCTGTCGATACCCACTTGATTGGCAAAGTGCCGAGCTCATTGGGGAGTTTTCTTTGATCATATTTGAATCATAGCTCAACCCCCTTTGGGAACCGACGTGGATCGTATTCGAATCAGCGTCGTTAAACAACTCTTAAGGTCATTTGGGGGCTTCCTGTTCAAACATGGGTCGTATTCGAACCAAAGAGAACATAGCTGTCGGTACCCTCTTGATTGGCATCGCCAAAGCCACTGGGGGCTATATGATCGCATTCGAATCTTAGCTTAACCCCTTTGGGACGGTTCTCTGGTCGTATTCGAACCGGAAGCCCCTACGTTTTTGATCTTCTGACTTACAACAAGTTCTGTTGGTCATATCAACAGTGTGCAAGGGCGGCTTTTACTTTGCCGACTTAATTTTGATTCACAACGTTGATAAACACATAGTAAGTATTCTTGATGCTGGTAAACCGGAATTGAGATCTTCATCTCATTATTCGGGTTACATAAACCGGAAGCATACTTGAAGGCTTGTAAGTATGCAATCATGGTTACATCAAAGACATAATTGAGGGCCAGTCTTTAGTGACTTTGGTTCATATTCCGGGTTATATATATAAGGTCTATGATTCTCAGTGCGGTAAGCCGCCTAGAGACTTGTGACTTGTTTCTTATGCAGGACGGGTAAAGACAGCTATTCGAGCTTAAGGAAAATAACTGATCAATTATAACCCGGAGGAATAAGAAGAAGCAGCTTCAATGGAGTTAAGCATTCAACACGTGCACGATGGCACGACAAAATTAAGTGTTTATCCTACTCTATTACAAGACTCCCCGAGTCCAAAAGGTGAGGCATTGTTCTAAGGTGCAACCATGAGCCGTCTAAAGATCAAGGTGCTTGTGGAGTCGAAGCTTCCGGCTCATCCCTCTCCGCTCCTCCGGCTGATTCCATGACCTGGAAGGTTGATGATTTCCAGTCAATGCCGCTCAAAGCCTCGAATTGAGCCTCGTCATCAATTAACCCGGCCGGGTCAACTTCTGGGGCAAAGGTGTGCTTACAAGTCGGCGGGATCAAGCTGATGGCTTCATAACGCGGAGTGGGGATCCTCTGATTTTCTGCGTCGTAGCCCGGCTGGTACTTGGTAAGGTCGGTGTCATTCCCGATCAGGGTGGCCACCGGGCGCACGAGCTTCACCCAGGCAGCAAAGTCTTTTTGCTCAAGGGGGTGCCGTCTTCCTTCAGGCTGGGGTATCCAAGTGCGATGTCTGCCGGGTCTAGCTCCGGAAGATAAGCCTTGGCCCGGCACAGAGCAGCTATGGCTCCGGCTCTTGCATAGGCCCGTCGCAGCTCTTGGAAACGCTGAGGAAGGACGGCAAGCCGCCGAAGTACGTCCGCCAGGTGAGTCGGAACCTCGTTGGACAGGGCCACAACGGCCAAGGCGCGCTGTGACCCGGTGTAGAGTTGCTCCACCAGAGTGTACACGGCCTTCAGCTTGGTCAGCACATTTTGATTGAGGTTGGCGCTTCTGGGACCTGTTTTACAACGTCAGGTAAGCCGCTAGCAACGATGGGACTTGTGAGACATAAAGAAGGTACACTTGTTGAAAGCTCGCAGAATGACTTACCGAAGATTGCGGCGACCATCTGTGACACATGGCATTTTAAGCCGGAGAGTTCGGCGGTTCTCTCCGTCAGAGCAGCCTCCGCCTGTTCGGCCCGGCTGACCAAAGCAGTTTTCTCCTCGGTCCAAGTCTTCCTTTCGGTTTCAAACTTCTTCTTCAGCTTCTCTTGTGCAGCAACACTGAACTCGAATTTGGCGTTGGCCTTCCGGGTCTCAGTTTCCTGAGTCTTCAGGCGGTTCTTCAGCTCAGAGATTTCAGCTTCAAATTTTTTGCAAGCAGCCTGTACAAATTCCAGGTTATAGCATGAGTGATTGTTATGCAACATTAAAGTCCCAAGCACTTTCCAAGCAAAGACACTTGGCACTTGGGGGCTAATGCATATTGAAAGATTCTATTTACAAATTGCCGGTTCATGAAAGTAAGCCGGAAGTTAAGTCTACAACATATTCTATCATAAGTAATAGACTTGGGGGCTAGCATAGTAAGACTGACTATGGAGTAAGCAAGAGATTTGTACCTCAGATTTTTGTTGGATCTGCTTCACCATATCAATCTCCAGATCCCGGCTGTTGTGCACTTGACCAATGTAACCCGAGACAATGTCTCCAATGCTCAAGTTAGCATAATCAGTAATTTCCAATCTAGCCCGGCGGCGCTCTAGCAGCTCTTCCTTGGCAGAGCATCTGGCCAGCACGGTGGGTCTTCCCGGCTCAACGTATTCAGTCCGGGTAATCACCACATCCGGGTCATCGGCCGGTTGAGCTGAGCTGGGGATCTCCGGGTTAGCAGAAGTCTCTATGATTGGCTCGTCGGTTGGAGCGGTGGCTTCAGGAGCAGAGGCAGCTGGCGGCTCTTGAGCTGAAACCTCCGGTTCAGTCAAGACCGGCTCTTCGACCGGTTTATTCTTCTTCGCTCTCTTGCTGAGCTTTGCTTGAGCACTGAAAGGACAAAAGGTTAGTACAAAAGCATGAGTAAAGATAAGCACAACACAAGATGATCATCGTTACCCGGGTGCGGTCTTGAAAGCCGGCAGGTTAGATTGCATAGAATCACCAGAGGAAGGTGAAGTTTCCTGATAATTTGAATCAGAAGAATTGAGCGGTTGACGAGTAACGCCCGCCAAAGGATGAAAAGGATATAAGTTGGAGATAACCTCGGTCCGGCGCTTCCTTGATGCTTCAGGTAAGCCGGAGGAGAGGTCTGCATCCTTGATGGTCTGGGTGTGCCGCCGGCTCTCATGAATCTGTTGCTTCAAAAGAAATTGAGGATCTTGATAAGCTAAAGGATGTGAAAATCTTACTTTCCGGGTTACTCTTCGGACTTTCAGCCTTGGCAAGGGCTCCGAGTCGGAGGAAAGTGTCGTTACCTCTTCAGTCACCGGGTTACTTGCTCCGGTGTCATCCTGCTGATGATCAGTATCGATAAGGTGGATAGGAATAAACAAGAAACAAAACAAGAGCCTACAGATTCAGGGGTTACCTCTGACTCGGAGCTGTCGCTTAGCTGAAGCAGCTCTGAGGCAGTAGGCCTGCTTCCCTTCTTGCGGGGAGCGGCTCTCCTGGCGGCTTTCTTAGCCTTCCTGGCTTTTTTGGCCGCCTCATGGTCATATTTGACCTTCCAGAACTTGTCATTAGCCTGAAACATACAACAAAGATTTCTTAAGGTTCAGATGAAAGCTATTAAAAGGAAAACCAAGGTGTTCAGGTCAGTGGCTTACCGCCGGAGCCGGGTTAGCTCGGCAGAAGGGGTTTAAGCCGGTTTTCCCACAGTCGGCTAAGCTCTCATTCAGGAGAGACTTGGTCATGTCGTCCACGACGTCCTCAGGGAGATCGTTGGGGCTGTGCCGCAGAGGGTCATCTTTCCGGCCTGTGTAATCGCACATTAAGCCGGGGCGGCGGCTCAAGGGGATCACCCGCCAAGAGATCCAGACCCGGACCAGATCAATGCCGTTGAGGCCGTTTCCCAGGAGAGCCTTGATCTTATTGATGGTGGGGATCAGAGGTTGACGCTCCGCTTGAGATAGTTTGTCTGGCAGAGGGTGATTTGGCTCCAGACGCAGGGCACGAAAGCCGGGCAGAGGGCTCTCGTCAGCCGGAGAGGTGTCCTGGCAGTAGAACCACGTCTGGTTCCAGTCCTTTGGATGGCTTGGCGGTTCAGCGTAAGGAAAAAGGCAGTCTCTCCGTCGTTGAATGGAGATTCCACCAAGTTCCAAGCTCGGCCCGTTGGCGCACTCGTTCTGGCGGTTCAGATAAAACAACTCCCTAAAAAGCAGTAGGCTGGGCTCTTCTCCAAGATAGACTTCGCAGAATACTTGGAAGTTGCAAATATTTGACACAGAATTGGGTCCTATGTCTTGCGGCCGCAGATCAAAGAAGTTCAGAACCTCTCTAAAGAATTTTGAGCCAGGCGGTGCGAAGCCCCGGCTCATGTGATCAGCAAATATCACCACCTCACCATCTCTTGGTTGAGGTCTTTCCTCCGACGGGTCAGGGACACGATAAGACATGATCTCCTTCTTGGGTAAGTAACCCGTCTTCACGAAATCAGCTAAAGTGTCGTCGGTGACATTGGATCTCATCCAGTTGCACGTGATGGGTGCCTTGGGAGCTTTGGGTGGCATTGTGAAGGATGAAGCCTATGACAAAAGGAAAATGTCCGGTTCAATTATAAGCCGGCAGACGTCTACAGTTCAATACTCAAATGGCGGCTTATGAAGGGGCCTAATGACATATGGCTAAGTTCATCGGGTTATCTAAGCCGCTGAGGGTATCGTGAGTAATTCAAATTGTCTACAGCTTTATCATAAATGAGCCAGAAATTTTACAGCGCGTGGCTTCTTTTAAGCCGGAAATGTGAGCCACCATAGCTAAACAGATGCAGTTTTTGACTAAGTGTGGCGAAAACAAGTTCCACAGACCGCAATAATTATTTTGGATCAAACTGTCGGTTAAAAAGAACAATTTCTAGACCTAGAACTGACGCAGAAGAAGTTCATGGATTCAGAATGGGATCTTATTTCAAACAAAGGGGATCTACTAGTGTAAAAATGGATGTGCAACAACTACCGCAGGAGCTCTGTACTACTCTTGGATCAATCATGACTATAGTGGAAGAACTACAGGAAACTCGAGAAGAACAGCGAAGAACAGAGGAGGAACAGTGGAACCCTAATGTGGATCTACGGTGGAGAGGTGCAGGGACTTACAAATGCGGAGTTACTGTGGAGGTTCGTCGCGTTTCTCTGGTCACGTCAGGTTGATGCAGCGGCCTGAGTTGGTGAAGACGAGGAAACCCGCGGCGGCGGCGGAGCTCGGGCGGCAGCACAGGGGCGAGAGGAGGAAGAAGATGGATGCGACGAGTAACTGGAGGCTCATGGGCCGGGCTATTTATAAGGTGAGGCTCATAAGTGGGCGCGAGAAACGAGGAGGCCACGGCGTGATTATCTCGCCACGAAAGCGCCTCGATTTTTGGGATAGCCATTAAAGATAAGATCCGTTGCAGTACAACAAAATAAAAAATGGACTTAATGGAAGATGACGTCATGGCAGGTTACCAGGAATCCGGAAGATGACGTCACGGCGGGTTATAACCTTCGCCCGACCATAAGCCGGAAGATTTTTTCTCTCAAAGGAATTGAAGATTGACATGAACCGGTTCAAATCAATCTGGGGCCTAATGTTGAGGATATAACCATTAGAGTCACCCGCCCAGGAGGGGCCGGGTTACCCATAATGGTCATCACGCGAAGCCCAGTACCAAGCTTGAAGACGGCGGGTTAGATAATGGGCTTAAGACCCTGAGGAGGCTTAAGGCCCGTAGTGATAAACCGCCGTATGGCAAGACTTGTAGTGTAAGGCAAGAATAGTTGAGAGTCCGAGCCGGACACTCTTGTGAGCCGGCCAGGACTCTGAGAGCCGCTGGGCGACAACCTCTCTATATAAAGGGACGACCCGGCGGTGGTTTAGGGACAAGGAAGATCTCGTCGAGAGCCAGGCATAGCGATCAAGCTCCCTGGTCATCGAAACCCTGATCAATACCACCTCAACTGGACGTAGGCTTTTACCGTCACCGTAAGGGTCCGAACCAGTATAACCCCCGTGTTCCTTGTCCCGCTTAACCCCTTTAAGATTCCTAGCTGCGATGGCTCCACGACTAAGTCCTAGCTCGAGGACATCTGGCGTGAAAATTCCACGACACTTCCGGAGTTGTGGTGTGCGGAAAACATTGTGCACATTGGATAACTTAGATGGCAACACTAGCTGGTGGCCATTTACTCTTTTGTCTTGTAGTGATCTTGAAGGGGTCGATAAATCTTGGTGTGAGCTCCCCTTTGACATGGAACTGTTTGGTTCTTCCGAGAGGAGTGGTTCAGAGATACACATGGTCTTCGAGGTGGAAGTTTACTTCTTGATGATGGTGGTTGGTTTAGTTCTTCCCCCTTGACATGGTGGTCTTCAGATGTTTCTTAACCGGCTGAACGGCTCTTCTCCTGTCTTCGGGTAGACAAATACTTCACCAAAATAAAGATGGCAACCAACTTGTCCAAGTACTCCATGAAGTCTATGGGGTACATAAGGTAGGCTAAGGTATTGGTCGTGGTCACGGTTGAGTGTTGGCTAAGGTCTTCTCGTCCTAGAGTCAAGGCCCATGGGCATGATCCAACCATGTTGTGGCTTGGTAGGTCTTAAGGGTTTCAAGGATTCTAGGGTGCGAGTGAAAGTTTATCATCTTATCCTTGGGCACAGTTTCTGAGATGCCAATTGTTCTACCTAGTCCTTCAAACAAATCACATCATATTACCGAAAGAATCATCTCATATAGGTTAACTCCAATCATCACTCATGCTATTCATATCCTCATGGCTCCTAAGAGGAGGTCTAACAAAACCATACATGTCAACTATCCCCAAACTCATATGTATGGTTATCCTCATGTAAAAATCCATGGATAGTACATACAAGCTGTTAAGCTTGAATTAAACATCACAATCCAAGTATTCAGCTCACCCATCCAGGGTCCATGATAGTGCATCTATATCGTAAGGAAACAGTCGTATACCAATCCAAGATCTTGTTTCCTTCATATGAATCAAATCCAACAGCCCATTAGCTTCCATCAATCACCACAAGACCTATTAATCCTACAAATCCAATATCTATGGCGTTCCACATGATCATCCAAAGTCCCTATAATTCCTAAATCCTTAAAAAGGGCTATCTTTACTATAATTTGTCCACCAATTTCCATCATCACGCTCTAATAAAATCCAATGTCAAGTTCATACAGACCCCTAAATCAACTTAGACAATTAATCCAATCTCCTAGTTTATTGTCCATCGAGAAACATGGTATCCTGATTGAGATCATTAGTCTAAATCTAATTTACTCCGAACCATGTAGACTTACTCAGCATCTAGACCCCATTAGGATCACCTGTTTAATCCAAATATCATGTCCAACGAGAATTCCTACATGTTTCCCCCAAGTCATTATCGTATTGTCAACTATCTTCTATCAATATCCCCTAGCTAAGTCAAATCCTCATACCTCCAAGAATCTCATCGTGCGATCATAATTGTCCTACAAAATCCAATTTATTCCAGGGGTAATGAAAATTATGCTACTCTATCAACATGATCCCACCAAGTTCATCTACCAACATGAAAGCCTCGCAATCCACCAAAGTCTCAGATAATTCCTCATGGTCACTTATATAAACTCATCAAGTCATTTGTCCCCCATTCCTACATCCTCAAATTGGTCTTCCCTATGGCATCTTCAGTTCTTGTGCCATATTAGGATGACAATGTGCTCGTTCACTATATCCACTAGTTCCATAATGAACCCAGTGATAAGCAAGGTTACGGAGGCTTAACTGGTTCTCTTGCAATTCTGTGGGTTAAGCACACGGTTAGGGGCTTGAACCGGGGATAACTGGTGAGTCTAGGTTAATCTAGAAAAGGGATTTCTAGCCTTGAGGGGTAAAAGTAACTCTACAGGGTTGCACTTGGCCGAGGAGGCCGTAGCAAAAGTCTTCAGTGCTAGTTGGTTGCTGAGGTGGAATCTTTGGTGCATCTTGTCTTGCTGGTCTTCAGTTGATGAGAGGGATGAGAGAGAAAAGTGGCATAGAGGAGGCGAGGTTCCTAAAGGGGGTTCTATAGTGTCAGTGAAACAAACAAGTGCTGACAGAACTAAACGCAAACATTAAGATAAGGCAGGTGATATAGTCGCTTACTTGTTGCCTAGGGCAAAAGTGCAACTTATATCAAAGCACAAACGAATAAAAACAAGCAACCCAGAACATGGTTCCATTTGTACCATCATATGGACTTCACTTTGCATAGGGGGTACACGACTCATCCTACCCTAGGGGTTCTCGGACTCAATAGTCATGCTTGCTTCATGTCTCGTGCAGTCTTCTGGGTTTTCTTCAGGTGCCGCTACGTCTCTTGTAGTTGTTCGATGAAACGATCTAGGTTGGGCCGGAAGAATCTTCAAAAATCTCTTGCTTGATGTGCTGACAGGGTGAAGGTGGTTCCTCGTAGCTGGCATTGACTTAGTCTTCCGTTATCTTCTTAATCATGACGATCCCTTTTGCCTTCTAAGGCGTCAAGGGTTCCACGTAAGCAATCCTTTATGCAAGGTCATTAACAAAGCATAGTAGAGGTCCAACCCATCGGTTACGTTGATGACAACATCGACACCAAGAGCGGGGGATGAAGAGAACCGTTTTCATGCTCACTATAGTGAGGCGGACCAAATGGTGAGGTTCTCATCCACCGGTGGTTGCAGGTACAACAACAGTAAGGATATGGTTGCTCTATCAGCGATGTATATCATGATCTTGCATATCTTAGGACAGGATTGCATAATCCCAGAGCAATGTCAAGGGTTTCTCCATCTTCTGAGTCTTGGTTTCCTCAATCCTTGAGAAGGTGTCTTCTGTCTTGTCGTGGTGTCGCCAAACTTGTGTTCAGAAGATGTGGGTGAATGTTTGGCAAGGCATCTTGCTTCTAGATTATCCACGAGGATTATAAGGAATCCCACGGTCAGGGGCATGAGGATTCTAGGGACTGTTTACAAAAGTTTTGAAGGGGGAGAGATTAATAAGGAAAATATACCTTAGTTTTCGGAAAACTCAGAAGGGAAGAGAAGTATAGATAGTTTTTGAAATTAGTAATAGTTTTAAAAAAAGTTTTACCCTAACTAACGACCATGCTAACTAAGGCTTCCTACAGTCAGGATGGCTCTGATACCAGCTCTGTGGGGACCCCGACTCATAAGTCGAGATCACGGAATGCACGTGTAGAGTGATCCCAGAGATCAATGCTCACTGAACACACCGAAAGCTGAACAACAAGAGTCTTACATACATACATAGCGTCTTACACAAATTGTGACCATTATGGTCAAGTCTTACATAGATAAAGCCTCAAGGGCTGAACATCAAATAAACTCAAGCAGCAGAAATCTTCGTTGATAAGTAGAACCCATGCCATCTGCCTTAACCCTACAGGCATTCTGACTGAGAAAGCGTCCTAGTTCGCATGTTCGTCTCCAAAGAATTCTTCTTCGAACTCCTGTTCTTCCATGCTTGGCCAATTAAATTACTAGTGGAAAGCCAATGAGTACTTTGAATGTACTCGCAAGAAGCCCTTTGACCATGACACCCCTCTTATTCATCGGTACCCTCTTTCCGATTGCATGATAATAAAATGTGACGGTGATGAACTTGTTATGAACCACTGAATGATGCATGCCCATACTCATAGCTCTACCTTGTGCATGGAGGAACTATGTCAAACGATTAATCATTGATGCATAATGTTGCATGTATGCCACGATCAACTCATGGTTGCATTCATTCGAAAAGCCCATCGGGTGCCCCTAATGCCCGTGGGTGATGTTGAACTAAGGTCGTCACTTGAGGAAGAAGTGGTGTACCAGAGAAAGCACTTTTGTGTGAGAGTAAAATGATGGATTAGATTTAGGTGTGATTACCATCCCAACCAAACATGTGCAACCACTCTACCCCTTATGGGACGGGGCGTTATTCATTACCTAGGCCGATACTAGCATGGTGCTCACACTACTAGTGATGGGGGTGACATGAGGTCACTCTTGGGATGGGGTCGTGCTCGGATAGGCGGCCATGACTGCTTTCATAGGGCACCGGACACACTGTTGGTCCCTTCGTGTATGCGTGATAATGTGAAACGGGCAGAGTCCCACGATCTTTTCCTTATACACGAGGGCCGTGTACCCACGAGTGGACCCTATGTTAGTGTCGTCTAGGGAAAGATAATGATTGGGTGCTTCTCCCGAGTACTTGAGGTACTGCGGGATCGTGGATGACACGAAAGCTTCCCGGATCTTGTGGGTAAAGTGCGCAACCTCTGGAGAGTGTCAAACTATTCGAATAGCCGGGTCCACGGTCATGGACTGTTGGGTGGTGCTACTTAAACTATGTCCAGAAATTTTACAAACTTGGTACATGTGTGTATGATTGAGAACCATTTGAGTCAAGGCAATGGACTTGACATGTAGAATGAGCTAGCATTGATCCAAACTCTATTATGTTGATATCTATAACCTGTTCTGATGGTTACTAGAGTTCATTGATGCATATTTTACAAGATGATAGGTCATTCCTACTAGCTTGAGGCTATGTTGCCTACTTGTTGTTACACCATGCATTGTTACTTTGATCCAAAACATGGGTTGCTTGTGAGTACATTCAGAGTACGGATTGGCTTGCCACTGGTTATTAATTGGCCAGGCAGGGAAGAACAGGAGTTCAAAGAAGAATTCTTTGGAGACGAACATGCGAACTAGGACGCTTTCCCAGTCAGAATGCCTGTAGGGTTAAGGCAGATGGCATGGGTTCTACTTATCAACGAAGATTTCTGCTCCTTGAGTTTATTTGATGTTCAGCCCTTGAGGCTTTATCTATGTAAGACTTGACCATAATGGTCACAATTTGTGTAAGACGATATGTATGGATGTAAGACTCTTGTTATTCATCTTCTGTGTGTTTAGTGAGCATTGATCTCTGGGATCACTGTACACGTTCATTCGGTGATCTTGACTTATGAGTCGGGGTCCCCACAGAGCTGGTATCAGAGCCATCCTGACTGTAGCAAGCTCAACATGTTGGATGATCCATGATAATATACTTTATCTAAGACATTAGAAAACATAACCCATTACGTTGTCTTCCTTGTCCAACATCAACTCTTTAGCATGTCATATTTTAATGAGTGCTCAACAGCACAAAAGATGTCCAAGATAGTATATCTATATGTGAAACCTCTCTTTCTTTATTACTTCCTATTAATTGCAACGATGAACAAAACTATGTTTGTCAACTTTCAACAACTTTTAATCATCATACTCTTTCTATGTGAAGTCATTACTCTCCATAAGATCAATATGATCTCTTTATTTCTTTTTATTCTTTTTCTTTTATTTTATTCACTCAAGATCATAGCAAAATAATCAAGCCCTTGACTTAACACTAATCTTTATTATATAGCTCACGGACTCGATTACATAGAGCGATCATAAAGCAAAACTCAAAACTAAATCATACTAAAACTTTTATTCTACTAGATAAAGATAGTACTAAAAGGATCGAACTAAGAAAAACGGTAAAGATAGAGATGTGATGGTGATACGATACCGGGGCACCTCCCCCAAGCTTGGCAGTTGCCAAGGGGAGTGCCCATACCCATGTGATTATATTTCCTTTTTCGGAGGTGATGATGATGGAGTTGTTGATGATGTAAATTGTGCTTTCAGCTTCTTCATATTGTAATTGAGGTGAGCAATTTCCTCCTTTAAATCATCGACCTCCGATTCCAGCTTCAAGATCTTGTCACATAAATCTCCTTTGCTTTTCTGTCGAAAAGGAGAAGGAATGGATCGGTTGTTAGATAGTTTAGCCCTCTTAGGGAGACTAGATTTCTTGAACTTCATGTGCATATCCCCAGGTTGAGGTAGAGGGACATCCTCCTCTTCCGAACTTGAATCATTGATCCTCATCAAATGAGCATCCTCCTCCTCATCCGTAGTTCGACCACAAGGAGATAGATCCCCATAGGTGTTTGGGTCAGCAATGAGGTGTGAGATATAGTTCTCTCCGTCGGAATCCTGAGATGACATCTTGCTCCAAATCTGCGGCAGAAACAGCTCGAAACAAAAACAAAGGATAATTGCGTGATACGGTGGTCAAAACATTCGGGAGATTATATAATGAATTTTTACCGACCAAAATACGTATCGTGCAAGAAAATGGAGGCCGGAGAGCGCACGGGGTGCCCATGAGGCAGGGGCGCGCCCAGGGGGGTAGGGTGCGCCCTCCATCCTCGTGGAGCCCTCGTGTCCTTCCCGGACTGCTTCTTATTTTTCTATTTATCTAAATATTCCAAAACAGAGAAAAATTGCCATTAGAACTATTGTGGAGTCGGTTTACTTACCGTACCACATACCTCTTCCTTTCCAGAGTCTGAGACGTTCTGGAAAGTGTCCCTTATGTATTCTTCCGGGGTTAGGGTTTCGATAGCATTAGTTTCCACATTTATAGGATTACTTGAGATATAGTGTTTGATTCTTTTGACCGTTCACCACCTTCGGATTTGTGCCTTCGAAGTTGTTGATTTTTATGGCACCGGAACGATAGACCACCTCAATGACGTGAGGACCTTCCCATTTAGAGAGGAGTTTTCCCGCAAAAAATCTTAAACGAGAGTTGTATAGCAATACATAATCACCTACATTAAACTCACGCTTTTGTATTCTTTTGTCATGCCATCTTTTAACCTTTTCTTCAAACAATTTGGCATTCTCATAGGCTTGGGTTCTCCATTCATCAAGTGAGCTAATATAAAATAGCCTCTTCTCACCCGCAAGTTTGAAATCATAGTTGAGCTCTTTAATAGCCCAATATGCCTTATGTTCTAGTTCGAGAGGTAAGTGACATGCTTTTCCATAAACCATTTTATACGGAGACATACCCATAGGATTTTTATATGCTGTTTTGTAGGCCCATAATGCATCATCAAGTTTCTTGGACCAATTCTTTCTAGATCTATTAACAGTCTTTTGCAAAATTAATTTGAGCTCTCTATTACTCAATTCTACTTGACCACTAGACTGTGGGTGATATGGAGATGCAATTCTATGATTAACGTCATACTTAGCAAGCATTTTACGGAAAGCACCATGAATAAAATGAAGGAAATATGCCCTAGAGGCAATAATAAAGTTATTATTTATTTCCTTATATCATGATAAATGTTTATTATTCATGCTAGAATTTTATTAGCCGGAAACATGATACATGTGTGAATACATAGACAAACAGAGTGTCACTAGTATGCCTCTACTTGACTAGCTCGTTGATCAAACATGGTTATGTTTCCTAGCCATAGACATGAGTTGTCATTTGATTGGGATCATATCATTTGGAGAATGATGTGATTGACTTGACCCATTCCGTTAGCTTAGCACACGATCGTTTAGTATTCTGTATTGCTTTATTCATGACTTATACATGTTCCTATGACTATGAGATTATGCAACTCCCGTTTACCGGAGGAACACTTTGTGTGCTTACCAAACGCCACAACGTAACTGGGTGATTATAAAGGTGCTCCACATGTGTCTCCGAAGGTACTTGTTGGGTTGGCGTATTTCGAGATTAGGATTTGTCACTCCGATTGTCGGAGAGGTATCTCTGGGCCCACTCGGTAATGCACATCACTATAAGCCTTGCAAGCATTGCAACTAATGAGTTAGTTGCGGGATGATGTATTACAGAACGAGTAAAGAGACTTGCCGGTAACGAGATTGAACTAGGTAGTGAGATACTGACGATCGAATCTCGGGCAAGTAACATACCGATGACAAAGGGAACAACGTATGTTGTTATGCGGTTTGACCCATCAAGATCTTCGTAGAATATGTGGGAGCCAATATGAGCATCCAGGTTCCGCTATTGGTTATTGACCGGAGACGTGTGTCGGTCATGTCTACATAGTTCTCGAACCCGTAGGGTCTGCACGCTTAAAGTTTCGATGACAGTTATATTATGAGTTTATGAGTTTTGATGTACCGAAGGTTGTTCGGAGTCCCGGATGTGATCACAGACATAACGAGGAGTCTCGAAATGGTTGAGACATGAAGATTGATATATTGGATGACTATATTCGGACACCGGAATGGTTCCGGGGGTTATCGGATTTATACCGGAGTACCGGGGGGTTACCGGAACCCCCCCCGGAGGCTATTGGGCCTCATGGGCCCAATTGATCGAAGAGGAGAGGCGGCCAAGGGGCAGCCGTGCGCCCCTCCCCCCAAGTCCGAATTGGACAAGGAGGGGGGCGGCGCCCTCCTTTCCTTTCCCCTTCTCTCCTTCCCTCTCCTCTCCTAGTCCAACAAGGAAAAGGGAGGGAGTCCTACTCCTGGTGGGAGTAGGACTCCTCCTGGCGC
Organism: Triticum aestivum; assembly: GCF_018294505.1. Lineage (NCBI taxonomy): Eukaryota > Viridiplantae > Streptophyta > Magnoliopsida > Poales > Poaceae > Triticum > Triticum aestivum. The sequence goes on from NC_057805.1 coordinate 157,278,122, forward strand.
ACCCCTCCTGGCCGGCCGCACCTCCCCCCTTGCTCCTTCAAATATGGGGGCAGGGGGCACCCTAGAGTCAGAACAATTGATTTGATCTTTTAGTCGTGGGCGGTGCCCCCCTCCACCATAGTCCACCTCGATAATACTGTATCGGTGCTTAGGCGAAGCCCTGCGTCGGTAGAACATCATCATCGTCACCACGCCGTCGGGCTGACGAAATTCTCCCTCAACACTCGGCTGGATCGGAGTTCGAGGGACGTAATCGGGATGAACGTGTGCTGAACTCAGAGGTGCCGTGCGTTCGGTACTTGATCGGTCGGATCGTGAAGACGTACGACTACATCAACCGCGTTGTGATAATGCTTCCTCTTTCGGTCTACGAGGGTACGTGGACAACACTCTCCCCTCTCGTTGCTATGCATCACCATGATCTTGCGTGTGCGTAGGAATTTTTTTGAAATTACTACGTTACCCAACAGTGGCATCCAAGCCTCGTTTTATGCGTTGATGTAATATGCACGAGTAGAACACAAGTGAGCTATGGGCGATATAAGTCATACTGCTTACCAGCATGTCACACTTTGGTTCGGCGGTATTGTTGGATGAAGCGGCCCGGACCGACATTACGCGTACGCTTACGCGAGACTGGTTCTACCGACGTGCTTTGCACACAGGTGGCTGGCGGGTGTCAGTTTCTCCAACTTTAGTTGAACTGAGTGTGGCTACGCTCGGTCCTTGCGAAGGTTAAAACAGCACCAACTTGACAAACTATCGTTGTGGTTTTGATGCGTAGGTAAGAACGGTTCTTGCTCAGCCCGTAGCAGCCACGGAATACTTGCAACAACAAAGTAGAGGACGTCTAACTTGTTTTTGCAGGGCATGTTGTGATGTGATATGGTCAAGACGTGATGAGATATAAGTGGTTGTATGAGATGATCATGTTTTGTTGAAGTTATCGACAACTGGCAGAAGCCTTATGGTTGTCTCTTTATTGCATAAGATGCAAGCGCCAAATAATTGCTTTACTTTATCGCTATGTGATAGCAATAGTTGCAAGAGCAATAGTTGGCGAGACGACCATGTGCTGACACATTGATATAGATCAAGATGATGGAGATCATGGTGTCATGCCGGTGACGATGGAGATTATGACGATGCTTTGGAGATGGAGATCAAAGGCACAAGATGATGATGGCCATATCATGTCACATATTATGATTGCATGTGATGTTTATCTTTTATACATCTTATCTTGCTTTGATTGAGGGTAGCATTATAAGATGATCTCTCACTAAATTATCAAGGTATAAGTGTTCTCCCTGAGTATGCACCGTTGCGAAAGTTCTTCGTGCTGAAACACCATGTGATGATCGGGTGTGATAGGCTCGATGTTCAAATACAACGGGTGCAAAACAGTTGCACACGCGGAATACTCAGGTTAAACTTGACGAGCCTAGCATATAACAGATATGGCCTCGGAACACTGAGACCGAAAGGTCGAGCATGAATCATATAGTAGATATGATCAACATAGTGATGTTCACCATTGAAACTACTCCATCTCACGTGATGATCGGACATGGTTTAGTTGATATGGATCACGTGATCACTTAGAAGATTAGAGGGATGTCTATCTAAGTGGGAGTTCTTAAGCAATATGATTAATTGAACTTAAATTTATCATGAACTTAGTCCTGATAGTATTAGCATATCTATATTGTAGATCAATAGCTCGCGTTGTTGCTTCCCTATGTTTTATGTATGTTCCTAGAGAAAACTAAGTTGTAAGATGATAGTAGCAATGATGCGGACCGGGTCTGTGATCTGAGGTTTATCCTCATTGCTGCAGAGAAGAATTATGTCCTTGATGCACCGCTAGGTGACAGACCTATTGCAGGAGCAAATGCAGACATTATGAACGTTTGGCTAGCTCAATATGATGACTACTTGATAGTTTCATGCACCATGCTTAACGGCTTAGAATCGGGACTTCAAAGACGTTTTGAACGTCATGTACCATATGAGATGTTCCAGGAGTTGAAGTTAATATTTCAAGTAAATACCCGAGTTGAGAGATATGAAGTCTCCAACAAGTTCTATAGATAAAAGATGGAGGAGAATAGCTCAAGCAGTGAGCATGTGCTCAGATTGTCTGGGTACTACAATCGCTTGACTAAAGTGGGAGTTAATCTTCCGGATAAAATAGTGATTGACAAAATTCTCTAGTGACCATCACCAAGTTAGTAGAACTTCGTGATGAACTATAGTATGCAAGGGATGACGAAAGTAATTCCCAAGCTCTTCGCAACGCTAAAATCGGCGAAGGTAGAAATCAAGAAAAACATCAAGTGTTGATGGTTGACAAGACCACTAGTTTCAAGAAAATGGGCAAAGGGAAGAAGGGGAACTTCAAGAAGAACGGCAAGAAAGTTGCTTGTCAAGTGGAGAAGCCCACATCTGGACCTAAGCCTGAGACTAAGTGCTTATACTGCAAAGGGACTGGTCACTGGAAGCGGAACTTCCCCAAGTATTTGGCGGATAAGAAGGATGGCAAAGTGAACAAAGGTATATTTGATATACAGATTATTGACGTGTATTTTGCTAGTGTTCGTAGCAACCCCTCGGTATTTGATACTGGTTCAGTTACTAAGAGTAGTAACTCGAAACAGGAGTTGCGGAATGAATAGAGACTAGTTAAGGATGAAGTGACGATGTGTGTTGGAAGTGGTTCGAAGATTGATATGATCATCATCGCACGCTCCCTACACTTTCGGGATTAGTGTTGAACCTAAATAAGTGTTATTTGGTTTTTGCGTTGAGCATGAATATGATTTGATCATGTTATTGCAATACGGTTATTCATTTAAGTTAGAGAATAATTGTTGTTCTATTTACATGAATAAAACCTTCTATGGTCATACACCCAATGAAAATGGTTTGTTGGATCTCGATCATAGTGATACACATATTCATAATATTGAAGCCAAAAGATGCAAAGTTAATAATGATAGTGCAACTTATTTGTGGCACTGTCGTTTAGGTCATATTGGTGTAATGCGCATGAAGAAACACCATGCTGATGGGATTTTGGAATCACTTGATGCTTGCGAACCATGCCTTTTGGGCAAGATGACTAAAATGTCGTTCTCCGGAACAATGGAGCGAGCAACAGATTTGTTGGAAATCATACATATTGATGTATGTGGTCCGATGAATATTGAGGCTCGCGGCAGGTATCATTATTTTCAGACCTTCGTAGATGATTTGAGCAGATATGGGTATATCTACTTGATGAAACATAAAGTCTGAAACATTTGAAAAGTTCATATAATTTCAGAGTGAAGTAGAAAATCATCGTAACAAGAAAATAAAGTTTCTACGATCTGATCGTGGAGGAGAATACTTGAGTTACGAGTTTGGTCTTCATTTGAAACAATGCGGAATAGGTTCGCAACTCACGCCACCTGGAACACCACAGCGTAATGGTGTGTCCGGACGTCATAACCGTACTTTATTAGATATGGTGCGATCTATGTTGTTTCTTACCAATCTACCACTATCGTTTTGGGGTTATGCATTAGAGACAGCTACATTCACGTTAAAAAGGGCACCATCTAAATCCGTTGAGATGACACCTTATGAACTATGGTTTGGCCAGAAACCAAAGTTGTCGTTTCTTAAAGTTTGGGGTTGCGATGCTTATAAGAAAAAGTTTCATCCTGATAAGCTCAAACCCAAATCGGAGAAATGTGTCTTCATAGGATACCCAAAGGAGACAGTTGGGTACACCTTCTATCACAGATCCGAAGGCAAGATATTCGTTGCTAAGAATGGATCCTTTCTAGAGAAGGAGTTTCTCTCGAAAGAAGTGAGTGGGAGGAAAGTAGAACGTGATGAGGTAACTGTACCTGCCCCCTTATTGGAAAGTAGTTCATCACAGAAACCGGTTCCTGTGACACCTACACCAATTAGTGAGGAAGTTAATGATGATGATCATGAAACTTCAGATCAAGTTGTTACTAAACCTCCTAGGTCAACCAGAGTAAGATCCGCACCAGAGTGGTATGGTAATCCTGTTCTGGAGGTTATGTTACTAGACCATGACGAACCTACGAACTATGAAGAAGCGATGGTGAGCCCAGATTCCGCGAAATGGCTTGAGGCCATGAAATCTGAGATGAGATCCATGTATGAGAACAAAGTATGGACTTTGATTGACTTGCCCAATGATCGGCGAGCCATTGAGATTAAATGGATCTTCAAGAGGAAGACGGACGCTGATAGTAGTGTTACTATCTACAAAGCTAGAATTGCCACAAAAAGGTTTTCGACAAGTTCAAGGTGTTGACTACGATGAGAGTTTCTCACTCGTATCTATGCTTAAGTCTGTCTGAATCATGTTAGCAACTGTAGCATTTTATGAAATCTGGCAAATGGATAAACAAAACTGCATTCCTTAATGGATTTATTAAAGAAGAGTTGTATATGATGCAACCAGAAGGTTTTGTCAGTCCTAAAGGTGCTAACGAAATATGCAAGCTCCAGCGATCCATCTATGGACTGGTGCAAGCATCTCGGAGTTGGAATATACGCTTTGATAAGTTGATCAAAGGATATAGTTTTATACAGACTTGCGGTGAAGCCTGTATTTACAAGAAAGTGAGTGGGAGCACTACAACATTTCTGATAAGTATACGTGAATGACATATTGTTGATCGGAAATAATGTAGAATTATTCTGCAAAGCATAAAGGAGTGTTTGAAAGGAGTTTTCAAAGAAAGACCTCGGTGAAGCTGCTTACATATTGAGCATCAAGATCTATAGAGATAGATCAAGACGCTTGATAAGTTTTTTCAATGAGTACATACCTTAACAAGATTTTGAAGTAGTTCAAAAAGGAACAGTCAAAGAAAGAGTTTCTTGCATGTGTTACAAGGTGTGAAATTGACTAAGACTCAAAGCCCGACCACGGCAGAAGATAGAAAGAGAATGAAAGTCATTCCCTATGCCTCGGCCATAGGTTCTATATAGTATGCCATGCTGTGTACTAGATCTATTGTATACCCTACACTGATTTTGGCAAGGGAGTACAATAGTGATCTAGGAGTAGATCACTGGACAGCGGTCAAAATTATCCTTAGTGGAAGAAGGATATGTTTCTCGATTATGGAAGTGACAAAAGGTTCGTCGTAAAGGGTTACGTCGATGCAAGTTTTGACACTAATCTAGATGACTCTAAGTCTCGGTCTAGATACATATTGAAAGTGGGAGCAATTATCTAGAGTAGTTCCGTGCAGAGCATTGTAGACATAGGAATTTGCAAAATACTTACGGATCTGAATGTGACAGACCCGTTGACTAAAATTATCTCACAAGCAAAACATGATCACACCTTAGTACTCTTTGGGTGTTAATCACATAGCAATGTGAACTAGATTACTGACTCTAGTAAACCCTTTGGGTGTTGGTCACACATCGATGTGAACTATGGGTGTTAACCACATAAAGATGTGAACTATTGATGTTAAATCACATGGCGATGTGAACTAGATTATTGACTCTAGTGCAAGTGGGAGACTGAAGGAAATATGCCCTAGAGGCAATAATAAAGTTATTATTATTTCCTTATATCATGATAAATGTTTATTATTCATGCTAGAATTGTATTAACCGGAAACATGATACATGTGTGAATACATAGACAAACAGAGTGTCACTAGTATGCCTGTACTTGACTAGCTCGTTGATCAAAGATGGTTATGTTTCCTAGCCATAGACATGAGTTGTCATTTGATTAACGGGATCATATCATTAGGAGAATGATGTGATTGACTTGACCCATTCTGTTAGCTTATCACACAATCGTTTAGTATTCTGCTATTGCTTTCTTCATGACTTATACATGTTCCTATGACTATGATATTATGCAACTCCCGTTTATCGGAGGAACACTTTGTGTGCGACCAAACGTCACAACGTAACTGGGTGATTATAAAGGTGCTCTACAAGTGTCTCCGAAGGTACTTGTTGGGTTGGCGTATTTCGTGATTAGGATTTGTCACTCCGATTGTCGGAGAGGTATCTCTGGGCCCACTTGGTAATGCACATCACTATAAGCCTTGCAAGAATTGCAACTAATGAGTTAGTTGCAGGATGATGTATTACAGAACGAGTAAAGAGACTTGACGGTAACGAGATTGAACTAGGTATTGAGATACCGACGATCGAATCTCGGGCAAGTAACATACCGATGACAAAGGGAACAACGTATGTTTTATGCGTTTGACCGATAAAGATCTTCGTAGAATATGTGGGAGCCAATATGAGCATCCAGGTTCCGCTATTGGTTATTGACTGGAGACGTGTCTCAGTCATGTCTACATAGTTCTCGAACCCGTAGAGTCCGCACGCTTAAAGTGTCGATGACAGTTATATTATGAGTTTATGATTTTTGATGTACTGAAGGTTGTTCGGAGTCCTGGATGTGATCACGGACATAACGAGGTGTCTCGAAATGGTCGAGACATGAAGATTGATATATTTGATGACTATATTCGGACACCGGAATGGTTCTGGGGGTTATCGGATATATACCGGAGTACCGGGGGGCTACCGGAGGCCCCCGGAGGCTATTGGGCCTCATGGGCCCAATTGATGGAAGTGGAGAGGCGGCCAAGGGGCAGCCGCGCGCCCCTCCCCCCCAGTCCGAATTGGACAAGGAGGGGGGGGCGGCGCCCCCCCTTTCCTTTCCCCCTCTCTCCTTCCCTCTCCTCTCCTAGTCCAACAAGGAAAAGGGAGAGAGTCCTACTCCCGGTGGGAGTAGGACTCCTCCTGGCGCGCCCCTCCTGGCTGGCCGCACCTCCCCTCCTTGCTCCTTTATATACGGGGGCAGGGGGCACCCTAGAGACACAACAATTGATTTGATCTTTTAGCCATGTGCGGTGCCCCCTCCACCATAGTCCACCTCGATAATACTGTAGCGGTGCTTAGGCGAAGCCCTGCGTCGGTAGAAGATCATCATCGTCACCACGCCGTCGTGCTGACAAAACTCTCCCTCAACACTCAGCTGGATCGGAGTTCGAGGGACGTCATCGGGCTGAATGTGTGCTGAACTCGGAGGTGTCGTGCGTTCGGTACTTGATCGGTCATATCATGAAGACGTACGACTACATCAATCGCGTTGTGCTAACGCTTCCGCTTTCGGTCTACGAGGGTACGTGGACAACACTCTCCCCTCTCGTTGCTATGCATCACCATGATCTTGCATGTGCGTAGGAAATTTTTTGAAATTACTACGTTACCCAACATAAAATGTGAACCACCATCAGTCATTAAATATCTAGAGACCCCAAACCTCGGAAAAATAACTTCTTTAAGCATCTTAATAGAGGTGTTGTGATCAGCACTACTAGTTGGAATAGCTTCTACCCACTTAGTAACGTAATCAACAACAACTAAAATATGTGTATATCCACTAGAGGTAGGAAACGGTCCCATATAATCAAAGCCCCAAACATCAAATGGTTCAATAACAAGTGAATAATTCATAGGCATTTCTTGACGTCTACTAATATTACCAATTCTTTGACATTCACCACAAGATAAGACAAACTTACGGGCATCCTTAAAGAGAGTAGGCCAATAAAAACCGGATTGCAATACCTTATGTGCAGTTCTGTCTCCAGTGTGGTGTCATCCATAAGCTTCGGAGTGACACTTGCGTAGGATCTGTTCCTGTTCATGCTCAGGTACACAACATCTAATGACACCATCTACTCCTTCCTTATAAAGATGTGGGTCATCCCAGAAGTAATGTCTTAAATCATAGAATTTTTTTTTCTTTTGCTGGTATGTGAAACTAGGTGGTCTTAATTTGGCAACAATGTAATTAGCATAATCAGCATACCATGGAGCAGTACGAGAAGCATTTATGACATTTAATTGTTCATCAGGAAAGCTATCATCAATACGTAGTGGGTCATCAAGAACATTTTCTAACCTAGACAAGTTGTCTGCAACGGGGTTCTCAGCTCCCTTTCTATCAATAATATGCAAATCAAATTCTTGTAGCCAGAGAACCCATCTAATAAGTCTAGGTTTAGCATCTTTCTTTTCCATAAGATATTTAACAGCAGCATGAATAGTGTGAATAGTTACTTTAGAATCAACAATATAAGGTCTAAACTTATCACAAGCAAATACAACTGCTAAGAATTCTTTTTCAGTAGTAGCATAATTTCTCTGGGCATTGTCTAGAGTTTTACTAGCATATTGAATAACATTTAATTTTTTATCAACTCTTTGCCCTAAAACAGCACCTATAGCATAATCACTAGCATCACACATAATTTCAAAAGGTAAATTCCAATCAGGTGGCTGAACAATAGGTGCAGAGATCAATGCTTTCTTAAGTATTTCAAATGCTTCTACACAATCATCATCAAAGACAAATGGTATGGTATATCTTTTTGCAATAGATTAGTCAGAGGCCGAGATTTTTTTAGAAGTCCTTAATGAACCTCCTATAAAATCCAGCGTGACCAAGGAAACTTCTTATACCTTTGATGTCCTTGGGACATGGCATCTTTTCAATAGCATCAACATTAGCTTTATCAACTTCAATACGTCTTTTAGAAATTTTATGCCCCAAGACAATACCTTCATTAACCATAAAGTGGCACTTTTCCCAGTTCAAGACAAGATTAAATTCTTCACATCTCTGCAAAACTCGATCAAGGTTGCTTAAGCAATCATCAAAAGAGGATCCATAGACGGAGAAATCGTCCATGAAAACCTCACAAATCTTTTCACAAAAATCAGAGAATATAGCCATCATGCATCTTTGAAAGGTAGCAGGTGCATTACATAAACCAAAAGGCATACGTCTGTAAGCAAAAGTACCGAAAGGACAAGTAAATGTGGTCTTGGCTTGATCATCAGCTGACACAGGTATTTCAGAGAAACCAGAATAACCATCTAGAAAGCAAAAATGTGTATGTTTGGATAATCTTTCTAGCATTTGATCCATAAAAGGTAAGGGGTAATGATATTTTTTACTAGCTTTACTTAATTTGCGGAAATCAATTACCAGCCTATTACCTGTAATAATTCTTTGCGGAATCAATTCATCTTTATCATTAGGAACGACAGTAATACATCCCTTCTTAGGGACACAATGGACAGGACTTACCCACTGACTATCAGCAACGGGATAAATTATACCTGCCTCAAGGAGCTTTAGTATTTCCTTTCTTACCACTTCTTTCATCTTAGGATTCAGCCGTCGTTGATGATCAATAACTAGTTTGGCGTCTTTCTCCAAATTTATTTTGTGTTGACATAGAGTGGGACTAATGCCCTTAAGATCATCAAGAGTATATCCAATAGCAGCACGGTGCTTCTTCAGAGTTTTCAATAATTTTTCTTCCTCCTTCTCTGAAAGGTTAGCACTAATAATAACAGGATATATCTTCTTTTCATGAATATAAGCATATTTAAGAGTATCAGGCAATGGTTTAAGCTCAAACACGGGATCACCCTTGGGTGGAGGAGGATCCCCTAGGATTTCCACAGGCAAGTTGTGTTTCAGAATGGGTCCCTGTTTAAAGAATACTTCATCTATTTCCCTTCTTTCATTCATAAAAATATCATTTTCATGGTCTATTAGATATTGTTCTAAAGGATCACTAGGAGGTATGGCAATAGAAGCAAGACCAATAATTTCATCTTTACTAGGCAATTCCTCTTCACGGTGTTGTCTACGAAATTTAGAAAAGTTAAACTCATGAGACATATCACCTAGGCCAATAGTAACAACATCCTTTTCGCAGTCTATCTTAGCATTAACAGTGTTTAAGAAGGGTCTACCAAATATAATGGGACAAAAGCTATCTTGTGGGGAACCAATAACAAGAAAATCAGCAGGATATTTAGTTTTCCCACACAAGACTTCAACATCTCTAACAATCCCAATTGGTGAAATAGTATCTCTATTGGCAAGTTTAATTGTAACATCAATTTCTTCTAACTTAGCAGGTGCAATATCATGCATAATTTCTTTGTATAAGTCAATAGGTATTGCACTAGCACTAGCACCCATATCACACAAGCCATGATAACAATGATCTCCTATTTTAACAGAAATAACAGGCATGCCTACCACAGGTCTATGTTTATCTTTAGCACAAGGTTTACCAATTTTATTGCAGAAATAAATAACATGCCCATCAATATTATCATCCAAGAGATCTTTAACAATAGCAATATCAGGTTCAACTTTAACTTGCTCAGGAGGTGTATAGGTTCTAATATTGCTCTTACGAACCACAATTTAAGCTTTAGCATGATCCTTTATTCTAACAGGGAAAGGTGGTTTCTCAACATAAGCAGTAGGAACAATAGGATCATTATAAGTGATATTCTTTTCTTTAACTTTAGGTTCAACTACTTTTACTTCTATGGGAGGATGATATTTAAACCACTTCTCCTTAAGGAGATCAACGTGAGCAGCAAAATATTCACAAAAAATCGGTCTCCATAAAAGATGTAACACAATAAAACTTAGGTGTTATACCTGACTCCTTACCTTCGTCAAGGTCCCAATCTTCAGAGTTGCATTTAATTCTTTCCAATAAATCCCATTTGAATTCAATAGTCTTCATCATAAAAGAACCAGTACAAGAAGTATCGAGCATGGTGCGATTGTTGTCAGAAAGCCGAGCATAATTTTTTTGAATATATATATATATATAATTACGATCACGATGAACAAGATGCATAGGATAAAACTTCTGATGAAATTCCAATTTCAGTCGCTTATAGTCCCATGATCCCATATCATCACATAGCCTATACCATGTCAATGCATCTCCCTTTAAAGATAAAGGGAAGACCTTCTTCTTGATAACATCATCAGGCATACCTGCCAGCTTAAATAATCCACAAACTTCATCCACATAGATTAGGTGCTCATCAGGATGTAATGTTCCATCTCCTGCAAAAGGATTAGCTAGCAGTTTTTCTATCATACCCGAAGGAATTTCAAAGTAGACATTTTCATTTTCAGTAGTTTCAGTAGGTTGAGGAGCAACTCTTTGCTCTACTGGTCGGGGTGAAGATCCCCTGAACAAGCCCCTCAGAGGATTACTTTCCATAGTAACAAGTGACAGTAAATTTCAGCACACTATATAAATTTTTCCTTACCAAATTCCACCTACCAAAGGCGCTTCACTCCCTGGCAACGGCGCCAGAAAAGAATCTTGATGACCCACAAGTATAGGGGATCTATCGTAGTCCTTTCGATGACTAAGAGTGTCAAACCCAACGAGGAGCAGAAGGAAATGATAAGCGGTTTTCAGCAAGGTATTCTCTACAAGCACTGAAATTATAGGTAACAGATAGTTTTGTGATAAGATAATTTGTAACGAGAAACAAGTAACAAAAGTAAATAAAGTGCAGCAAGGTGGCCCAATCTTTTTTGTAGCAAAGGACAAGCCTGGGCAAACTCTTATATAGAGGAAAGCGCTCCCGAGGACACATGGGAATTATTGTCAAGCTAGTTTTCATCACATTCATATGATTCGCGTTTGGTACTTTGATAATTTGATATGTGGGTGGACCGGTGGTTGGGTGCTGTCCTTACTTGGACAACCATCCCACTTCTGATTAGCTCCTATTGCATGCATCCGCAACTACAAAAGAAGTATTAAGGTAAACCTAACCATAGGATGAAACATATGGATCCAAATCAGCCCCTTACGAAGCAACGCATAAACTAGGGTTTAAGCTTCTGTCACTCTAGCAACCCATCACTACTTATTACTTCCCAATCCCTTCCTCTAGGCCCAAATAATGGTGAAGTGTCATGTAGCAAGACTTCTCCCATGTCCTCAGGAACAAACGTAACTACTCACAAAGCATATTCATGTTCATAATCAGAGGGGTATTAATATGCATATAGGATCTGAACATATGATCTTCCACTAAATAAACCAACTAGCATCAACTACAAGGAGTAATCAACACTACTAGCAACCTACAAGTACCAATCCCAGACTTAGAGACAAGAATTGCATACAAGAGATGAACTAGGGTTTGAGAGGAGATGGTGCTGGTGAAGATGTTGATGGAGATTGACCCCCTCCCGATGAGAGGATCGTTGGTGATGACGATGGCGATGATTTCCCCCTCCTGGAGGGAAGTGTCCCCAGCAGAAAAGCTCCGCCGGAGCCCTAGATTGGTTCCGCCAAGGTTCCGCCTCGTGGCAGCAGAGTCTCGTCCCGAAAGCTTGCTTATGATTTTTTCTCGGATGAAAGACTTCATATAGCAGAAGATGGGCACCGGAGGGCCACCAGGGGGCCCACGAGGCAGGGGCGCGCCCAGGGGGGTAGGGCGCGCCCCCACCCTCGTGGCCAGGGTGTGGGCCCCCTCTGGTATTTTCATCGCTCAGTATTTTTTTTATTTCCAAAAACAACTTCCGTGGAGTTTCAGGACTTTTGGAGTTGTGCAGAATAGGTCTCTAATATTTGCTCCGTTTCCAGCCCAGAATTCCAGCTACCGGCATTCTCCCTCTTTATGTAAACCTTGTAAAATAAGAGAGAATAGGCATAAGTATTGTGACATAATGTGTAATAACATCCCATAATGCAATAAATATCAATATAAAAGGATGATGCAAAATGGACGTATCAAGCACCATCCAACTTTCCATGACCATGGACCCGGCTATTCGAATAGTTTGACACTCTGCAGAGGTTGCGCACTTTACTCACAAGATCCGGTAAGGTTTTGTGTCATCCACGATCCCTCAATACCTCAAGTACTCGAGAGAAGCACACGATCATTATATTTCCCTAGACGACACTAACATAGGGTCCACTCGTTGGTACACGGCCCGCGTGTATAAGCAAAAGATCATGGGACTCTGCCCTTTTCACATTATCACGCATACACGAAGGGACCAACGGTGTGTCCGGTGCCCTGTGAAAACAGTCATGACCGCCTATCCAAGCACGACCCCGTCCCGAGAGTGACCTCATGTCACCCCCATCACTAGTAATGTGGGCACCATGCTAGTATCGGCCTAGGTAATGAATAACGCCCCGTCCCATAAGGGGTAGAGTGTTTGCACATGTTTGGTTGGGAAGGTAATCACACCTAAATCTAACCCATCATTTTACTCTCACACAAAAGTGCTTTCTCTGGTACACCACTTCTTCCTCAAGTGGTGACCTTAGTTCAACATCACCCATGGGCATTAGGGGCACCCGATGGGGTTTTCGAAACAATGCAACCACGAGGTGATCGTGGCATACATGCAACATTATGCATCAACGATTAATCTTTCGACATAGTTCCTCCATGCACAAGGTACATCTATGAGTATGGGCATGCATCATTTAGTGGTTCGTAACAAGTTCATCACCATCACTTTTTATTATCATGCAATCGGAAAGAGGGTACCGATGAATAAGAGGGGTGTCAAGGTCAAAGGGCTACTTGCCTGGCTCAACAAAGTCTTCAAATCTTTTGGTCCTTCTCCAAATACTCCGTCTACTTCGTCAATGATACGTCTCCAACGTATCTATAATTTTTTATTGTTCCATGCTATTATATTATCTGTTTTGGATGTTTATGGGCTTTACTAAACACTTTTATATTACTTTTGGGACTAACCTATTAACCGGAGGCCCATCCCAAATTGCTGTTTTCTTGCCTATTTCAGTGTTTCGAAGAAAAGGAATATCAAACGGAGTCCAAACGGAATGAAACCTTCGGGAGAGTTATTTTTGGAACGGAAGCAACCCAGGAGACTTGGAGTAGACGTCAGGGAAGCTTCGAGGAAGCCACGAGGCAGGGAGGCGCGCCCTACCCCCTGGGTGCGCCCCCTACCCTCGTGGGCCCCTCGTGGCTCCCCTGACCGACTTCTTTCGCCTATATATGTCCATATGCCCTAAAAACATCGTGGAGCACAACAGATCGGGAGTTCCGCCACCGCAAGCCTCTGTAGCCACCAAAAACCAATCGGGACCCTGTTCTGGCACCCTGCCGGAGGGGGGAACCCTCACGTGTGGCCATCTTCATCATCTCGGCGCTCTCCATGACGAGGAGGGAGTAGTTCACCCTCGGGGCTGAGGGTATGTACTAGTAGCTATGTTTTTATCTCTCTCTCTCTCTCTCGTGTTCTTGATATGGCACGATCTTGATGTATCGCGAGCTTTGCTATTATAGTTGCATCTTATGATGTTTCTCCCCCTCTACTCTCTTGTAATGGATTGAGTTTTCCCTTTGAAGTTATCTTATCGGATTGAGTCTTTAATGATTTGAGAACACTTGATGTATGTCTTGCATGTGCTTATCTGTGGTGACAATGGGATATTCACGTGATGTACTTGATGTATGTGTTGGTGATCAACTTCCGGGTTCAGTGACCTTGTGAACTTATGCATAGGGGTTGGCACACGTTTTCGTCTTGACTCTCCGGTACAAACTTTGGGGCACTCTTTGAAGTTCTTTGTGTTGGTTGAATAGATGAATCAGAGATTGTGTGATGCATATCCTATAATCATGTCCACGGATACTTGAGGTGACATTGGAGTATCTAGGTGACATTAGGGTTTTGGTTGATATGTGTCTTAAGGTGTTATTCTAGTACGAACTCTATGATAGATCGAACGGAAATAATAGTTTCGTGTTATTTTACTATGGACTCTTGAATAGATCGATCAGAAAGGATAACTTTGAGGTGGTTTCGTACCCTACAATAATCTCTGCGTTTGTTCTCCGCTATTAGTGACTTTGGAGTGACTCTTTGTTGCATGTTGAGGGATAGTTATATGATCCAGTTATGTTATTATTGTTGAGAGAACTTGCACTAGTGAAAGTATGAACCCTAGGCGTTGTTTCAACCCATTGCAATACCATTTGTGCTCACTTTTATCATTAGTTACCTTGCTGTTTTTATATTTTCAGATTACAAATACTCATATCTACCATCCATATTGCACTTGTATCACCATCTCTTCGCCGAACTAGTGCACCTATACAATTTACCATTGTATTGGGTGTGTTGGGGACACAAGAGACTCTTTGTTATTTGGTTGTAGGGTTGTTTGAGAGAGACCATCTTCATCCTACGCCTCCCACGGATTGATAAACCTTAGGTCATCCACTTGAGGGAAATTTGCTACTGTCCTACAAACCTCTGCACTTGGAGGTCCAACAACGTCTACAAGAAGAAGGTTGCGTAGTAGACATCAGTCAACTAACGTCGAAAACAATCACAATAAGTAACACAACAAGGCAAGAATAAAAGTGCTCTAAAAATATTAATTTGACTTTTCTAGGACATCTTTGATTATATGTAAAATAACCAGAGTGGTTTCACTGGGATTGGATAAGTGGATATTTCTGAGCATTTCAATATGATTGAATCAATGGATTTAATGGATCTCCAAGTTGTCCATAAAATGCCATTTTATACAAATGAGTAAAAGTACCCATTAAATCAGGCATAATCTTAGAAACATTTAGAAATTGGTTTCACTAAATTTGGAGTCCAAATGAATATACTATGGATTTTTGAAGTGGACTTGTATGGATAAATGACCTATTTAATGTATCCGGTGAACACCAAGCAGAGTAAAAATGTTCACTATGGCTCACTAAATAGATATATATTTATGGAGTCTCCGGAAATTTGAATCATCAAGTTTGGACATGAAATGAACTAACTATGGATTTTAGAAGTTCACTCGAAAAGAAAAAGAAGAAGATTTGGGTTATCCCAAAAGTGTGCGTAGAGCACAGATTAGCACCGTAGCGCACTGGGTCGGCCCAGCGGCTCGGCCGTGCGGGGGACAAGGCGACGCCGAAGGCACCTTCACGGAGTACGCCTTCGCCTAGGGGAAGGTCCCCCTCGGTCCGTGTAGCGACCAGACCTCGAACAGTATGATCTCTGTGCATAAGTGTCATCCTTGGATCGGTAATGCTGACACACACAGTACTTGAAGGATTTATAACAGAGTAGCAATCACACACTTATTACATCGAATGACTCAAAAGATAACTTATTACAATAAATATGGCTTAAGGGCATCTAATACAATAACAGCGGAAAGCTTGGAAGATAAAGTGAGTCCATCAACTCCAACGGCATCACTGAGTGAAAGACCACGACCTAAGGCTCCTTACTCGTCGTCTGAAAAGTCTGCAACATGATACGATGCAGCCCGAAAATGGGTCAGCACATGGAATATGCAGGCAATGTAACACAAGAGAGTAATGAACAGAATAGTGCTATCACTACATGCATATATGGCTGGTGGAGGCTGTATGGTTAATATGTTTTGCGAAAAGCCAATTTTTCCTACTGCAAAGGAATATATTTTATTGAACTACAAAGTTTGTTGAAAACATTGAGAAGGTAAACCCCCTCTCAATCCCAATTAAAAGTAATCATTAACCCAATCAAATTTATATTAAGAGTGATGAGATCAACATGATAATCCAAGAACCAGATACTCAAGATGTCCATAACTGGGGACACGGCTAACCATGATTAGTTTGTACACTCTGCAGAGGTTTGTGCACTTTTCCCCACAAGACTCGATCTCCTCCGTTGGATTTCTCGCACTACATGGTGTTTGAGAAACGGATGAGCGAGACACAGTCTTTCAGAAGTGTTAGCACCTTACGATGGGTAGACCGTACCACCTACATCCCCTACATCTGCTAGTCTACCACTATAAGAGTTCACACGACTTAATCAACTATGCTAGAGCCCATAATAGCTTGTGGCTGCACACGGAAGTTTCTAGTATGAATAATCTCATGATCCCTTTGAGCCTGGGTGGTGGTCCAACACGGTACCCCAGGATTTCCAAAAAAAACAGGCAATCACTGGGTTCCCAGGTGCCTCAATCCACCCAGATGTGTATTTAAGTTGACAGCTTAAGTTTAACCATTAATTAACAATCTCACATCTGTCATGGATACACTCAAACCCAATCCACGTCTACGAGCATAGCATAGCAATATAAGCATAACATAGAAGTAACTCCCAGGGTTTGATAATAAACAAGTGAATAGGTACTACCTCAGCTACTTCCCATCCCACAATTTAATTTAGATCCTAACCATGCAATTGTTTGAGGATTGATCTAATGCAATAACACTGCGTAGTAAAGAGGTATGATCAAAGTGCTACTTGCCTTGCTGATGACCCGCGAAACCTAGAGACTGTTAGTAGCACGCTTCGCACTCCAGGTACTCTATCGCAAACAAACAAACATACAATAAGAAATCAAGCAAGGGCACGGGTAAAACTCAAATAAGAGATCTAATCAGAAAGTTCAACTTAAGAACTCCGGTTTGCAAAAAGAATCGAATCAAACGAAGCAACAAAACTCAAACAGCGAAAGAAATAAACTTCATTTACTAATCTGGACTAAAGTCAAATTTTACAGTAGCAAAAACTTGTTTAAGTTGGCTAAACGGAAAGAGGGTTTCGAGACGAAACTCTAGGAGCTGGAATCGCCTTATTCCAATAAACGAGCGAAAAGTTATACTAGAGCGAAAAATCGGATCAGAAATCGCGATCGAAAATAATCGCGGAAAATTCGAGAAAAAGAAAAACTGACGAACAGGCTAACGACCGAACGTTCGCTGTCTGCGACTTAATGGTGAAACGGTTCGTTAAAACGAACGTACGAACGAACGTTCGCTAAATAACTAAACCAATAAAAATAAACCGAACCGATCTAAACAAACGAAACTAGGGTTTATGAAAATAAAACCAATCAATTTTTTTTAAAACAAACCGGCGCTACCTCGAACTCCGGCCTCCGACGGGCGGCAGCGCGGCGGCGGTGGTCAGCGGCGACGGGTGGCGGCGGCGGCGTGCGACGGCCTCTGCGCGGCGGTGGCGGCGGTGGCTGGGGGGTTAGGGTTTGGGCGGCGGGGCTGGTTGGGCTGGGGGGGGTGCAGGGCGGCGGCTTATAAAGGGGCCGGCCCGAGGTCTCCTGGCCGGGTACGGCCCGAAGTCGGTTTGATTTTTTTTAAATAATTCTCACGTGTAGAAAAAAGAAAGAAAAGTAATACTAAACGGACTCCAAAAGTCGCGAAATAAATTTTTCCCGTCCTCTAAAAATATGCCGGACAAGGTGAACATTTATTTGGGCCTAAAACACAATTTTGAAAAACGCATATTTTTCCTAATTCAAATAAAATAGCGACAAAACTCCGAATAAAAATCTTATTTGATTTTAATATTAAATCTCTGATATTTCTTTATTTTGAGGAAGTCATTTTATACTCTCTATTTTATTTCTAATAAAATAAATATTTCAGAGAAAAAATAATTAAAATCAAAGATCCTCTTTTCAAAATTCGAGAAAAACTCGAATATGAAAATAATGAAATCCCCAACTCTCTCCGTGGGTCCTTGAGTTCCGTGGAATTTCTAGGATCAACCAAATTGCAATAAAATATGATATGCAATGATGATGTAATGTATAACGTTCCAAATTGAAAATTTGGATGTTACAAACCTACCCCCTCTTAAGATGAATCTCGCCCTCGAGATTCGGGTTGGCTAGAAAATAGGTGAGAGTGATCCTTCCGTAGGTCTTCCTCTCGTTCCCAAGTGGCTTCATCTTCGGTATGGTGACTCCACTGAAATTTGCAGAACTTGATTACTTTGTTGCATGTAACTCAGCTGGCAAACTCGAGTATCTTGACTGGTTTCTCCTCATATGTCAAGTCACTATCCAACCGTATCGCTTCCAGCGGCACTGTATCTCTCAGAGGAATATAAGCCATCTCTGCGTGGCACTTCTTCAACTGAGAAACGTGGAACACATCGTGAACTCCGGACAATCCTTCGGGAAATTCCAACTTGTAGGCAACTTCTCCCATACGTTCCAAAACTCTGTATGGTCCCACAAAACGTGGCGCTAACTTTCCCATAACTCCAAAGCGCTTCACTCCTCGTAGTGGGGATACACGAAGATACACTCTGTCTCCGACTTCGTAAACTGTCTCCTTGCATTTAGAATAACCTTCTCTTCAGACTTCTTTAATCAAATCTGGTCCAAACAACTGTCGGTCTCCAACTTCGTCCCACAACAACGGTGTTCTGCACCTCCTTCCGTACAGTGCTTCGAAAGGGGCCATCCTCAAACTGGCTTGATAGCTATTGTTCTAAGAGAATTCTGCATACAGCAAATTATCGTCCCAACTAGATCCATAGTCTAGCGCACAAGCTCTCAACATGTCCTCCAGAATCTGATTGACTCTTTCAGTCTGTCCATCCGTCTGCGGGTGAAAAGCTGTACTGAACTCTTGCCTGGTTCCCAAAGTTTCATGCAACTGATTCCAAAACTTTGAGGTAAACTGGGTTCCTCTATCTGATACAATGGTCCTCGGAACTCCATGCAGACATACGATCCTGGTCATGTATATCTTTGCCAACTTAGCATTGGTGTAAGTGGTCTTCACTGGGATGAAATGGGCTACCTTTGTCAAACGATCGACTACAACCCATATTGAGTCATAGCCTAAACGAGTCCTGGGTAATCCTGTGATAAAGTCCATGCCTAGTTTATCCCACTTCCATTCGGGTATTGGCAATGGTTGTAGCAATCCGGCTGGCTTCTGATGCCCTGCCTTCACTCTCTGACATACATCACAAACTGCTACATACTCTGCAATATCCTTTTTCATTCCGGTCCACCAGAAACTATCCTTCAAATCCAGATACATCTTGGTATTTCCTGGGTGAATCGAATATGGCGAATCATGGGCCTCTTATAGAATCAACTTCCTAATCTCCTGATCATTTGGCACATATACGCGGTCCTCAAACCATCAGGTATCGTGCTCATCCTCACGAAATCCTTTAGCCTTTCCTTTACTCATCCTTTCCTTTATCTTGGCAATCTCCTTGTCTGTCTTCTGAGCTTCTCTGATCTTATCCATCAAGGTAGACTGAATCTCCAAAGCTGCTACATAACCTCTCGGAACTATCTCCAAACATAGCTCGCGAAGGTCTTCTGCTAACTCCTTGGGTAACTCTCCGGTCATGAGTGTGTTGACATGACTTTTTCGGCTCAACGCATCGGCCACTACGTTAGCCTTTCCGGGATGATAATGCAATCTCATATCATAATCCTTTATTAGCTCTAACCATCTCCTCTGCGTGAGATTCAACTCCTTCTTCGTGAAGATATACTTCAAACTCTTGTGATCCGTGTATACCTAACAATGGTTTCCAATGAGAAAATGTCTCCATGTCTTCAATGCATGCACTACAGCTGCTAACTCCAAATCATGCGTAGCATAATTTAACTCATGGGGTTTAAGCTGTCGTGAGGCATAGGAATCAACTCTTCCCTCCTGCATAAGTACGGCTCCAAGTCCTCGACGAGCAGCGTCACAATACACTTCATAATCTTTGCGTTGATCTGGCAGAATCAACACTGGTGATGTAACCAAGCGTCTCTTCAACTCCTGAAAACTGGCCTCACATTCCTCAATCCAATTAAATTTGGTGTCCTTCTTCAACAACTCCGTCATGGGCTTTGCAATCTTTGAGAAATTCTCAATGAACCTTCGGTAATATCCTGCGAGTCCAACAAAACTCCGAATCTCTCCAACTGACGTGTGTGACTCCCAATTTGTCACAGTGACAACCTTGGTGGGGTCTACTGCTATTCCTTCTCTGGATATAACATGTCCAAGAAATCCAACTTCCTACAGCCAAAACTTGCACTTGCTGAACTTGCCGTATAACTGATGTTCTCTGAGCTTACCAAGTACCAAACGCAAATGCTCTTTATGTTCCTCTTCGTTCTTCGAGTAGAACAGAATGTCATCAATGAACACCACAACGAAATTATCCAAAAACTCCATAAACACCTTGTTCATCATGTTCATAAAATAGGGAGGTGCGTTAGTCAGACCAAATGACATAACGATATACTCATACAGCCCGTACCTCGTTGTAAAAGCTGTCTTAGGTATGTCCTGCTCTCGAATCTTCAGCTGGTGATACCCTGATCGCAAATCGATCTTGGAAAACACCTTTGCTCCTTGCAGCTGGTCAAACAAATCATTGATCAACGGCAGTGGGTACTTGTTTTTGATCGTCACTTCATTCAATCCTCGATAATCAACAACCATCCTCAACGATCCATCCTTTTTCTCCACTAGAAGTACTGGGGATCCCCAAGGTGACGAACTTGGGAGGATATAACCTTTATCCAGTAATTCCTTAATCTGTTTCTTAATTTCCTCTAAATCCTTTGCAGGCATTCTGTACGGTCTCTTAGATATTGGCCCTGTGCCTGGCAAAAGCTCAATCAAAAACTCAATGTCTCCATCTGGTGGCATGCCTGGCAACTCTTCCGGAAATACATCCGGAAAATCCTTCACCACTGGTACATCCTCCTGTACAACTCCTGATAAGGAATTTACTTGAGTCCTATTCGGCACGTGCCGAGATACATAATTGATCCTTCTTCCTTCTCGGGTGGTAAGTAAAATCGACTTACTGGCGCAGTCAATGTTCCCTCCGTACTTTGATAACCAATCCATGCCTAATATCACATCCAGTCCTTGTGACCCTAATACTATTAGGTCCGAGGGAAACAAGTAGTTACCAATCCTTAATGGTAACTGATCACACCATAGGCTAGCCATATACTCTCCTCCTGGCGAGGTTACTAACATGGGTGACCTAAGGGCTTGGGTTGGCAGTTTAAACTTATCCACAAATCCCCTTGATATGTATGAATGCGATGCACCACTATCAAAAAGTACGACTGCAGTAAATGACTTAACCAAAAACTTACCTATTAGTGCATCTGGCTGGGCTTCAACCTCCTCCACGTTAACATGGTTCACTTGTCCCCTGTTGAAAGGGTTGGGCTTCTTCCCAAAGCTTCCATTGCCATTTCCATTCTTGGCTTCAGGACATTCATTGGTGTAATGTCTGGTCTTCTGGCATTTGTAGCACGTCACGTGGCTTAGATCCTTCTTGGCGGGTGTTGCCGGGTTGGAACGGTTCTGTCTGCTACTTCCGCCATTACCATTACCATTCTTGGGGCCACTATGATTGTGCGAACTTCCTCCATTATGAGTGTGGCCTCCATGGTTATGAACAAGTCCTCCTGAATGCGGGGTGTAACGGGGTCTCTGCTGGGCTCCAGAATTGTACTTCCCTTGTCCATACTTCCTTTTGCGGCTGTCAATCTACTTCTGCTTCCCTTCAAGCAAGAGAGCTCTATCCACCAACTCCTGATAGTTATTGAAATTTGCCACCATCAACTGCGTGCTCAGCTCATCATTCAGTCCTTCCAAAAACTTCTCCTTTTTAGTTGCATCTGTAGCAACGTCATCTGGGGCATAATGTGCTAACTTACTAAACTCATCCACATATTGGCCAACAATGCGCCTTCCTTGGCGTAAGTTGCGAAACTCACGCTTCTTCATGGCCATAGCTCCTGCTGAAACATGGGCAGTGCAAAAAGCCTGCTGGAACTGGTCCCATGTCACAGTGTCAATAGGGTAGGTGACTATGAAATTCTCCCACCAAGATGCTGCGGGTCCATCAAGCTGATGTGCGGAAAAACGCACTCTCTCCGCATCTGTGCATCCTGCAGTGGTCAACTCCCTTTCTATCTTGCGAAGACAATCATCTGCAACAATCGGCTCGGTGCTACTGGACAACACCGGCGGATTCAACCTAAGAAAACGGGCTAAGTGGTCAACTGGTGGGGGTGGTGGTGGGTTGTTGTCGTTGTTGTTCCCCTGGTTCTGATTCTAGACTAGTATCTGCATCAATGCATTCTGCTGCTGGATCAACTGAGTGAGCTCCGGTGGGAAAGAAAACCATTATCGCATCTCGGAGGCATCTGCTGGGGTTTAGAAAGGATGAGGAAATAGAATAATATGAGGTCTAGGGAAAACACTACCCATATGCACATGAGACAAACACAAACATATCACACAATCAAATCAAACAAGGGCATACAATCGGTCTAGAACTATCGTTACTAAAGTGTTTGGACTATACTATATACATGGTGGAATACTACTACTGATTTGGTGGTCTACTAGAAAAATTGCTCGATCGAAGACTCCATGATATCTGCTCCATCTTCATCAACATAGTCATCATCGCTATCGTCAGGGTCCGAGTCAGTGTCGTCGATGATGATGTAGTTCTCCGGGCAAGTGTTACTATCATCTTCTCCTCCTGGCGCAGGGTCTCCCATGAAAACTCCTAGCTTCCTGGTCAGGTCGTCATTCTTCTCCACTAGTACGACAATTTCCTCCATATAATCCTCGCGTGTAGCCTTGAGTTCTTCCTCCAGTTCCATGATCCTTGTCATTGCTTTCTTCAAATCCGCCATGCCTGCACACATCTGGTTCTCCTGGCGTTGAATGTGCTAGTTTAACTCCTGGATGAAAGAGGCAATCGATCTATCCTTCCTGGTGTTGATCATCTCCCATTGCTCATCTCAGCGCCCACAAATCTGGTAGATTGTATCCTTGAGATCATTCTGGCAAACTTCTCCAATGCGTCCCATGGTGATGTGAGCTGCCATACTCTTTCCTAGACTCTAGGTTGGGGCATCGAAGGAAAACTCTATGGGCTCAGTGACTGGCGTGAATGTCCTTCCTGGAACTTGAACTTGAATCATTCAGCGCTCCTCTTTTGGTAAAGTGGCGTTGTAAGTCCCGGTGAAGCTTGGTATTCCGATGTTCAGGTACCTAGTGACTTCCTTCAAGTGGCGTCCAAAAGGGGTGTCTTCATCCGGTTGCATGAACTTGATCCTTGCATCTGCCATCCTAAAGAGTAGAAAATAGAGAGGAGTTAGAAATGAGAAGAGAGTAGTGATCTAGGGCTTTAGCTTAGTGGTCGTGTCCTACAGTCAGCGAGTGCTCTCATACCATCTTGTAGCGACCAGACCTCAAACAGTCTGATCTCTGTGCATAAGTGTCATCCCTGGATCGATAATGCTGACACATACAGTACTTGAAGGATTTATAATAGAGTAGCAATCACACACTTATTACATCGAATGTCTCAAAAGAGAACTTATTACAATAAATATGGCTTAAGGCCATCTAATATGATAACAGCAGAAAGCTTGGAAGATAAAGTGAGTCCATCAACTCCAACAGCATCACTGAGTGAAAGACCACGACCTAAGGCTCCTTACTCGTCGTCTGAAAAGTCTGCAACATGATACGTTGCAGCCCGAAAATGGGTCAGCACATGGAATATGCTGGCAATGTAACACAAGAGAGTAATGAACAGAATAGTGCTATCACTACATGCATATATGGCTGGTGGAGGCTGTATGGTTAATATGTTTTGCAAAAAGCCAAATTTTCCCTACTGCAAAGGAATATATTTTATTTAACTACAAAGTTTGTTGAAAACATTGAGAAGGTAAACCACCTCTGTCGTGGTTTTGTCACGGCAGATGTCCTAGTGAAAGGACTTAGTCGTGGAGCCATAGCTACGGGTTAGCTTAAAGGGGTTAAAGCGGGCAAGGGACACAAGAGAGTTTTATACTAGTTCGGCCCCTTTCGATGAAGGTAAAAGCCTACGTCTAGTTGTGATGGAATTGATGGGGTTTCGATGACCAGGGAGAGAACACGCTTTGCCTGAGTCTCGAGTTGTTGTTTGTTGTGCCTGAACCGCCGCCGGGCCGTCCCCTTATATACATGGGTTGACACCCGTCGGTTTACAGACTCTGAGGCCGGCTCATAATCGTGTCCGGCTCGGTCTCTGCTACGCATATCTTACAATACATGTTTACATCTCAATGCCGGTTTGTGTCTACATGCCTTAAACCGGCTTTGGGCCCTGGGCCTTCATGAAGCGCCACCGTCTGTCTTCATGGGCTTCAGATACAGATGAAACTACTTATGAAGTTAACCCGACCTCTCCTGGCCGGTTTACGCCCAATGGTAATATCCCCAACATTAGGCCCCAGATTGATTTGAACTGGTTCATGTCAATCCTCAATACTTGAGAAAATTTCTTCTTCAAAATCTTCACACAATCTTGTAAACCGCCATGACATCATCTTCCAGGATCTTGGTAAACCGCCGCGACGTCACCTGTCATTACCGAGCCTCCGACAATCGAGGCGACAACATTACCTTATATCAAAAAAATCCGGCTCCTTGATTTTCGCATCTGTCGTTTATCTTCTTATAAATAGGGCCAGGGGGACTTTCCATTTTCCCCATCGTGCCTCTTCGCTTCATCTTCATCCTCGCGATGCCCGAACTTTCGACCTCGGCCGCCGCCGCCAACCTTCGACTGCTCCACCACCCTTGGCCGCTGCATCGACCTGAACGTACCAAAGCTCCTCCGCGCGCCGCCGCTGTTCAACAGCACCCGTAAGTCTCCCCTTTCTCTTACCATAGATCTGCGCTTAGGGTTTCCGTCGTTCATCGGTGTTCGTCACCGCACTTCTTTTCCCTTGCTTATATCCGTGGGTTAGATCCAAAAACCACATAGGTCTCGTGTGGTAGTAGTTTAAACCACATAGATCTCGTGCTTTAGCAGTTTCAGCACCTGTTTGATATCCAACTCATCTCATCTTAGTGAACCTTCAGTATACTGGAATTTAGGACAGAATATCTTTTGTTTTTCCCATGCGCGGTAGATCTGAAATTACCATAGCAAGATGTGAAACTTGTTTCCTCCTTCTCTTACACCCTTTGAATACCAGATTGGCCGGTTTAACCTCACAGAAAAATGATGACCCGGTAGATAGCATTAGTCCCCTGTTGAACCGCCAATGCATTACACTGTTCCATTGCCAGACTCCGGTTTACCAATATGCTAGTATCCTCATACCGCTGTATAGTTGTCCACTGTAAATCTTAAACCGGTAATACTCATGTTTCAGATTTTCCTTGTCATGGCTAAACAAGTTTATGAGTGCAATTGGGCTCTTTCTCGAGTAACCGAGGAGCAATTAAACAACCTTGTTAAGACGGGCGCCCTAGCCAAGAAAGATGTCATCCACTGGAGGGTCCCTGGCCCGGAAAATCCTCCTACACCCAACGATGGAGAATTAGTCGTGTTTTCTGATCATCTCGGACGAGGTTTTAGCCCTCCCGGTTCAAAAAATTTATGAGATGTGCCAGCCAATTTTCAGCTGCGCCCTTAAGACATCGGTCCTAACTCTGTTACCAATATCTGCCACTTCCAAGTATTCCGTGAAGCTTATCTACAAGAGGAACCTACAGTCGAACTGTTTAGGGATTTCTTTCATTTAAACCATTGCACCGAGTTCTCAGATGGACCCAATACGGAACTGGGCGGAATGGCGGTTCAGAAGAGAAAAGAAGTCACCTTCCCCCATCCCAAACTCCACAGTCACCCCAAAGAGTGGAACCAAACTTGGTTTTACTGCATGGATACCTCTCCATCTGACGAAAACCCCCTGCCGGGTTACCGCCCTGAACGCTTGAGCAACACACACTCATTTCCTTAGAGGCTGGCAGCAAGAGAACGGGCCAACTACGCTCCCCAACTTTCGAAGCTTAGAGCCTTCATGGCGAACGGTTTGACAGGAGTCAATCTTGCTCGCTGCTGGATAAGCTGGAGCATTCTGCCCTTAAGCCGGCGCCCCGGTTTGATGTGTGAGTACACGGGGAGTTTGAAGGATGCTCAGCGGCACATTGACATTCAGCTTACAGATGACAAAGTCACTGAGGCTGTAAAGAAAATACTGAACTAACCGGAGGCCGTCTGTGCCCAAACCGGGCTACTCACTTTCTACACCTTCAATAAACCACCAGCTGTAAGAATCATATAATCCTTTGTATCTGAATTTGCTTCTGTCCAAATATTCCTTAAAAGTGTGATTATTTTTCTGACAGGATGATGATCCATTCTGGAACAAGAAACCATCACAAGATAAACCGGCAAAACAATAAGACAAACCGGTCAAGCCAGTTCGTCCAAATACCAAGGTTGTCAAGAAACCTGCCAAGAGAAGGACCACTGCATCCTCCGATCTACCAGCTGATGACAATGTGCGTAATCTGGAATCAGAGGTAGAACTTGACTCTCTTGGCTTATTTTTCATACATCTCATTGACAATGATTATTATCAGGATGACGCTGAAGGTAATCACGCCGAGGACGTAGAGGTAACTATTCTTTCCTCCGATTCAGATCCTTTGCCAACATCAAAAATCCATCAAGCAAACCGGAAAGTAAAATTTTCTCAGCCTCTTGCTTATTTGGATCCAAACTTTCTTTTGAAGACGCAGCAGCACGAAGCTCGCCGTACAACCCGGCACATCGGTCAGGTAGTTACCTCCGCCGGTTTACCGAACAGTCCGGTTCAGAAATGCCGATCAGAGGTCTCTTATCCCTTTGATACTTCATGCCCAAAAGCAGGTTGCTTTCGCCAGCCTCTTAACCCGTCTGATTCAAATTATCAGGGTACTTCTCACTCATCCTCTGGCGAGTGTTCGGCCACACAGCTTCCACCTCTCAAAACAGTTCCTGGGTGAGTTATGCACATGTCTTTATTCTTGATATGTTATCTTTTCATACTGTACTGATCCTTATGTCTTTATCTTTTCGCAGCGCCAAGCCAAGACCCAGCAAGAAAGCTCGGTTGAACAAACCGGCTGATGAAAATGTAGCTGCTGAACCGGAAACAACTCCAGATCTGGAAGGAACTGATGCTGACGCCATGCTTCATGATCCGCCGCTTCAAGACCATGATTTCCTTGCTGAACAAGTGCAAGTTGATATTACAAGTCATGCAGACAGGCCAACCAGCCCTGTCCGAACTGGTGACAAACGGGTCAGTCCAACGAAGGACACTGATAAAACGCCAACTCCGGCAAGAGCTGCGGATGAACAAGATGATGATGTTATGATTACTGGCACTGGCCACTCCACTCCAGGCAACCCTGTAGCTTTGTCAAAGCATACTGCCAAGGATGATCTCTCTGCTATCGGCAAAGGCAAATGGAATGCCGATTTATCAAGCTTCGCCAACCTCAATGTTCAAGATATTCACTCTGGCTTCTTGAACCGTCTGTATACCAGTCGCGACTATGAAGCTAGTTTGGTAAACTTGATGAAGGAGCGATATGAGGTAACTACTGTTTTTCTCCTTTGTCCAATTTCAATTCATCGGCTCGTAGTAGCTCCCAAGTGACGGTTTATGATACCAATCTAAGCCGGGACTTTTGTCATAACTTAACCTTGCCTATTTAGCCTCCAGGGACCGGATTACCTTATTAAGATGAACCGGTTCCTTATAATTTGCCATACTTCTCTTTCGCCGGTATAGTCCCCAAGGGCCGGTTTAACTTTATAAAGATGAACCAGGACTGTAGAAGAATTCCCATATCAACAGCTTTTTGACCAAACACACATTAGCCCCCAAGTACCAAGCTTAATACTTGTATTGTGTTTGGGACTTGTAAAAATTTCTGAGTAAACACAAACATGCATTAGCCCCCAAGTACTAAGGGCATAACTTGTTATGTGCTTGGTGCTTCAAATATGTACTGTCAACTCATTTTGTATCTGTCTCTTTACAGGCGGAGCTGAGCAAGAAGGAACGCCAAACCGCTGATCTGCAGGACAACATCAAAACCCAGCAATCTGAATCCTCCAAAGCAAAGGAAGAGTTGACCCGCACTCTAGGCGCTATGGAGAAACTGAAAGAGGGCTTCAACAAAGAGTG
This sequence comes from Triticum aestivum, assembly GCF_018294505.1. NCBI lineage: Eukaryota > Viridiplantae > Streptophyta > Magnoliopsida > Poales > Poaceae > Triticum > Triticum aestivum. Next base: position 157,306,864 of record NC_057805.1, read on the forward strand.
GGCGGATTGGGAGACTGAAAAGGCCGCTTTGATAAAAAGGGCTGAAAACGCAGAAGCCGCTCTTAAACCGGTGGTTGACGAGCTGACTGGTGTAAAGCGGTAAGTGCATGCTATGACCTCTGCTGCGTTTGGTAAGCATCCTTCCTTTATGCTTTCAACATATCCTCTCATGTGTTGCGGGTTTACTGATGTTTGTAATAATACAGGAACCCGCATTAGCCATCTGGCCTCAGATGTGCAGAAGAAGTTGAAGGCTGCCTACACGCTGATAGAGCAACTTTATACCGGCGCACAATGGGTTATCTGCACCGCTTCGCACAATAAGCCACCCCCAACGCTGATCAAGGATACCTTAGACAGGCTATCTATGATGCCTGCCTGGATAGAAGGGCTGAAGAGGTCTGCTGCAAGGGCTGGTGCTCTGACCACGCTAACGCGGGCAAAGGCATGGGTGCCTGATCTTGATCTGACGGACGTGGCTAAGGGCTACCCAAGCTTGAAAGAGGACGGATCAGAATTTTGCACTGAAGATCTCCGCGCCATAAACCGGGAAGTACGTCCACTGGCTTGTCAACTTGCTGAAGAAACTGATCTTTCACATTATCAGGCGAGTTATGATATCAAGAACAAGCGGGTTGCTGCACCAGCTCTTGAAACTCAAAGCCTTATCCCTCCAATCCGTAAGCACACTTATGCCCCTGATATTGAACCGTCCACCCTTATAAGCGACGAAGCTGTGTTCCAAGCTTTAACTGGGATCGACTGGACAACCGTTGACTTCCAGCCGCTGGGTAGGGACGAAGAAGAAGAACCGGTGCAAGATGACCCGCAGCCGTCAGGTCAAGCTGCTCAGTGATCATAACCTGGTGGCCGGTTTATCCTTCCATACTGCAATGTTTATTGAGAAAAAATTATTCCTTTGAGTACTGAAACGCCTTGTAATAGGCTAGTTAAAAAAATTGGTCTGTTATGCCTTCATGCATATTTATCTGCAACTGATGCGTGTTAATCTGCCATGCTTTGAGATATGATGTTCATAATCCATAGCTTTTTATTCCTATTGTTCCTGCAGATAAAAAGCTTAAAATGCCCTGGCGGTTTACCACCGGGCGGGTCATGATACCCAACTATATAAATGACCAAGTTTTATAACCAAGGTTGTAAAAGATAACCAAGTATGGAAATATATGATACCTGCGACCTTTAGGCATAGTGTTGGCTGACCAGCCTTGTAATGAAGGTAATAACCTTAATCCGGGGTAAAAACATCTCCTGCTATATAATGCCGGTTTACAAAAAAACCATTCCGGGTTGTGAAAAACACCGGCTTATTCCATACTGGTGACTATGAGTCAAAACCAGGCCGGGCTGATAGTCTCCGAATTATAACTTGGTCATGTATTGACAACTTGTAGTTGACAGCCCAACCGGGTTGATAAACACTGGTTTGAAAACATCACAAATCTTAGCAAAAGAAAAAGAAACTCGTTGTAGTCGAGGCTTTTCACGGGCTGCAAGGCCCCAAATTTGATCAAGAGGTGTTGCTATGGTTCGGGTTCGACCAAGCCCCCATATGATGCTGTGGCATTACACCGATCAAAAGGCATTGCTATGGTTCGGGACCAAGCCCCCAAGTGATTCTGTGGATTTACGCCGATCAAGAGGCATAGTCATGGTTCGGGTTCGACCATGCTCCCAAGTGATGCTGTGGCATTACGCCGATCAAAAGGCGTGGCTATGGTTCGGATACGACCAAGCCCCCAAGTGATTCTGTGGCTTTACGCCGATCAAGAGGCGTAGTCATGGTTCGGGTTCGACCATGCTCCCAAGTGATGCTGTGGCATTACGGCGATCAAGAGGTGTAGCTATGGTTCGGATACGACCAGGCCCCCAAATGATCTGATATCAAGCTTTAAGAAGCTAAATCAAGGGGTAAACCGGACGCCGCTTTGTAAGCTCCATCTAACCACACGTGATGTAAGAAAACAAAACAGATACCCCGCTTTAGCCGAGGTTCCGGTTTATTATATTGATCATAATATATACAATGTCATAATATGTACATAAGCAGAGCCTGTAGCTAAAGTATAGTAGGGCCAAAGATGAGCTATATTCCACGGCCGGTTGGTCTCCTCCTCCGATTTACGTGAGTCTTTGCGCTCTCGAACATCGATTAGGTAGTACGACCCATTGTGCAAATCCTTGCTGACCACAAAAGGCCCTTCCCAAGGGGGGATAGCTTTTTCATATCCGTCTGATCCTGGATGAGTCGAAGCACCAAATCTCCTTCTTGAAAGGTTCTGGTTCTAACCCGGCGGCTATGATAATGACGCAGATCTTGCTGATAAATCGCCGAACGGGCTGCTGTCATGTCACGCTCCTCATCTAACAGGTCAAGAGCTTCCTGCCATGCCTTCTCGTTATCCGCTTCAACATATGCCGCTACACGAGGCGAGTCATGACGGATGTCACTAGGAAGAACCGCTTCCGCTCCATAAACCATGAAGAACGGTGTGTAGCCTGTTGATCTGTTGGGTGTGGTATTGATGCTCCATAATACTGAAGGTAACTCCTCAACCCAACAACCCGGCGTCCGTTGCAAAGGAACCATAAGCCGGGGTTTGATGCCTCTCAAGATCTCTTGATTGGCCCTCTCCGCTTGACCATTGGACTGGGGGTGAGCCACTGATGACACGTCAAGCCGGATGTGCTCACGTTGACAGAACTCCTTCATGGCACCCTTTGACAGATTGGTACCATTGTCTGTTATAATGCTGTGTGGAAAGCCAAACCGGAAGATCACCTTTTTGATGAATTGAACTGCCGTGGCTGCATCACACTTACTAACTGGCTCTGCCTCCACCCATTTTGTGAACTTATCAACTGCCACCAAAAGGTGGGTCTTCTTGTCCTTGGACCTCTTGAAAGGCCCAACCATATCCAGCCCCCAAGTTGCAAACGGCCAGGTGATTGGAATCATCCTCAATTCTTGAGCTGGTACATGAACACGCCGTGAGAATTTTTGACAGCCATCACATCTTTTAACCAAGTCCTCGGCATCAGCATGAGCTGTCAACCAATAAAAACCGTGACGAAACGCCTTGGCCACCAAAGATTTTGAACCGGCGTGGTGCCCACAATCTCCTTCGTGGATCTCACGCAAAATTTCACGGCCTTCCTCAGGAGATACACAGCGTTGAAACACCCCTGTCACACTGCAATGATGTAACTCTCCATTGATAATAGTCATGGACTTGGACCGCCGGGTTATCTGTCTGGCCAAAGTTTCATCCTCTGGTAACTCGCCCCGGTTTATATATGCCAGATACGGAACCGTCCAATCCGGGATAATACGTAGAGCTGCCACCAACTGAGCCTCCGGATCAGGAACAACCAAATCCTCTTCACCATGGAGCTTGACGGACGGATTATGCAAAACGTCCAGGAAAACATTAGGTGGAACCGGTTTACGTTGGGAACCCAGGCGGCTTAAAGCGTCTGCCGCTTCATTCTTCCGCCGGTCCACATGATCCACCTGATAACCTTTGAAGTGACCTGCAACAATATCCACCTCACGACGATATGCTGCCATCAGTGGGTCCTTGGAATCCCAAGTGCCAGACACTTGTTGAGCCACCAGATCCGAGTCACCGAAGCATTTAACTCGGCTGAGATTCATCTCCTTAGCCATCCGTAGACCATGGAGTAAGGCCTCATATTCAGCTGCATTATTAGTGCAAGGGAACATCAAACGGAGAACATAACAAAACTTATCACCTCGTGGGGAAGTTAACACGACTCCAGCCCCCGAGCCCTCCAATTGCCTGGACCCATCAAAATGAATAGTCCAATAAGTGTGATCCGGCTTCTCTCTGGCGCTTGTAATTCTGTCCAATCATTGATGAAATCCACAAGTGCCTGAGATTTGATCGCCGTTCGGGGTATGTATTTCAACCCGTGAGGCCCGAGCTCGATAGCCCATTTAGCAATTCGACCAGTTGCCTCCTTATTCTGGATTATATCCCCCAAAGGAGCAGAGCTGACCACCGTGATGGGATGACCTTGGAAATACTGCTTAAGCTTCCGGCTTGCCATGAAAACCCCATACACCAATTTTTTGCCAATGCGGGTACCTCTGCTTGGATTCAATGAGTACCTCACTAATATAGTAAACCGGCCGCTGAACCGGATATTCCTTTCATGCCTCCTTGCGCTCCACCACAATAGCCACACTAACAGCCCGAGCGTTAGCTGCCACACATAGCAGCAACAGTTCTTTATCAACCGGAGCAGCGAGAATTGGCGGATTAGCTAGCTGCCGCTTTAAGTCCTCAAATGCTTCATTAGCGGCGTCACTCCAGATGAAGTTATCCGTTTTCTTCAGCATCTGATACAAAGGAATGGCCTTCTCACCAAGACGACTGACAAACCGGCTCAACGCGGCAATCCGGCCTGCCAGGCGTTGAACATCATTGATACACTTTGGTTTAGCCAGGGAGGTGATGGCCTTGATCTTTTCCGGATTAGCTTCAATGCCCCTGTTAGACACCAAAAAACCCAAGAGCTTGCCTGCAGGTACACCAAAGACGCACTTGGCCGGATTAAGCATCATTTTATAAACCCGCAGGTTATCAAAGGTCTCCTTCAAGTCATCAATCAATGTCTCCTTTTCCTTGATTTCACCACAATATCATCCACATAGGCATGAATATTGCGGCCGATCTGTTTATGAAGACAATTCTGCACACACCGTTGATAAGTTGCATGTGCACTCTTGAGCCCAAAGGGCATGGACACATAGCAGAAGGCTCCAAAGGGAGTTATGAAGGCCGTCTTCTCCTGGTCCTTAACTGCCATCTTGATCTGATGATAACCAGAATATGCATCCAAAAAACTTAACCGCTCACAACCCGCCGTAGCATCAATAATCTGATCAATACGGGGGAGGGCAAAAGTATCCGCCGAACAAGCTTTGTTGAGATCTGTGTAATCCACACACATACGCCAAGTGCCATTCTTCTTGAGGACCAGCACCGGATTAGCCAACCACTCAGGATGGAATACTTCAACGATAAATCCAGCCGCCAAGAGCCTGGCTACTTCTTCTCCAATAGCTTTGCGTCTTTCTTCATTGAACCGGCGGAGAAACTGCTTGACCGGTTTATACTTAGGATCAACATTGAGGGTGTGCTCAGCGAGTTCTCTCGGTACACCAGGCATGTCAGAAGGCTTCCATGCAAAGATGTCCCGATTCTCACGGATGAACTCGATGAGCGCGCTTTCCTATTTCGGATCCAAGTTAGCGCTGATGCTAAACTGCTTGGACGAATCGCCCGGCACGAAGTCAACAAGTTTAGTCTCATCAGCCGATTTAAACTTCAGGGCCGGATCATGCTCCGTAGTTGGTTTCTTCAACGAAGTCATATCTGCCGGATCAACATTGTCTTTGTAAAACTTCAACTCCTCTGTTGCACAAGCCGACTCAGCATAAGCCGCATCACCTTCCTCACACTCCAGAGCAATCTTGCGGCTTCCATGCACGGTTATAGTTCCCTTGTGACCCGGCATCTTGAGCTGTAGATAGACATAACAAGGCCGTGCCATAAACTTGGCATAAGCTGGCCGTCCAAATAGGGCATGATACGGGTTTCTGATTTTCACCATTTCAATGGTCAAGGTTTCTGATCTCGAGTCACGCTCATCTCCAAAAGCCACCTCCAGGGCTATCTTACCAACAGGATATGCCGACTTACCAGGCACCACACCATGGAACACCGTATTGGATGGTTTAAGATTTTTATCTGTTAGCCCCATGCGACGGAAAGTTTCATAATAAAGGATATTGATACTACTCCCTCCATCCATGAGTACCTTAGTGAACTTATAACCTCCCACTTGAGGTGCCACCACCAGAGCTAGATGACCTGGATTGTCAACCCGGGGTGGATGATCATCTCTACTCCACACAATGGGCTGCTCGGACCAGCGCAAATAATGGGGCACCACCGGTTCAATGGCATTCACCATCCTTTTATGAAGCTTCTGATCGCGCTTGTCCAAGCTAGTGGTGAAGACATGATACTGTCGGCTATTCAACTGCTTCGGGTTGCTCTGGTAACCCGACTGCTGCTGCTAACTGCCCTGATGATTATAGCCACTTTGATTACCCTGATTACTTTGATTGTTATGTCCACCCTAATTGCCATGGAATCCTGAACCGGAATTTCCTCCGCCTGAACCGCCTCCTGATCCATGATCATACCGGAAAGAGTCAGAATTTTTGAACTCTTGCATGATATAACAATCTTTCCAGAGGTGTGTAGATGGTTCCTCCTTCGTCCCATGCTTTGGACAGGGCTGGTTCAACAGATACGACAATCGGTCCGGATTAGGATTCGGCATTCCATTCCGCCGGGGCGGTTTACCCTTACGCCGCTGGCCCTTGTCGTGCGTAATAGTGTTAGCCACAAAATCTAAACCGTGGTCCACTTTACGCTTGCCGCCATTTCCATGACCCGCCGGGTTGTGGTGCTGCCCCTTGGTGTTGCCGCTCTTCTTTCCCTTCCCTGTCTTGTCATCGTCAGACTCGGGATCCTTGGTACTATCAAAGTCGGCATACTTCACCAGTGCAGCCATAAGGGTTCCCATGTCATTACAATGACGTTTGAGCCATCCCAACTTCAACTTCAAGGGTTGAAATCGGCAATTACCTTCCAATGTTAAAACTGCGGTGTCAGCGTTGATGCGGTCTGATGAATGCAAAATCTCCGAAACCCTGCGCACCCAATGGGTTGTGGACTCTCCTTCCTCCTGGACACAGGCAGCTAAGTCCACAATTGACATGGGCTGCTTGCATGTATCCTTGATATTCTGAACAAACCAGGCTCTCAACTCAGCCCATGACCTGATAGAATTAGCCGGTAAACTCTTTAGCCAAGTGCGCGCCGTTCCTTCTAGCATCATGGTGAAGTACTTCGCACATGCTGCATCATCCACGTCCAGCATCTCCATGGCCATCTCATAGCTTTCAACCCATGTTTCAGGGGATAAATCAGCGGTGTAATTCGGCACCTTGCGCGGGCCCTTGAAATCTTTGGGCAGGCGCACATTGCGCAACGCCGGGACAAGACATGGCACTCCCAAGGAACTAGAGGTAACTCCTGGTTCCACCGGTGTGGTTGGATGAATCGGAGTGAGCTGACGGGCCTCGTGCTGCACTGCTAACTCGGCCTCTCTGCGTGCCCGATCCCGGTTCACCACATCCTGAGCATCACTGGCACCACCCGCCGGGTTATGGCCACGGGGCGGATCACGGTTCCGCGCATTGCTTGACACTGCCGGTTCATCCCTACGCCTGCTGTAACTCCGGCTTGGATGGGGAGTGGAATGAATCCGATCGCGACTATACGAATAAGCCTCCTGTTGAATCAAGGCTGTCTGAAGAAGCTCCTTAACCCGACGCGTCTCGACCGCTGCTGGAGAATCGCCTTCGATCGGGATGGTCGCCAGCCGTGAAGCAGCAGCGACAATGTTGTCCATTGGGTTAGCATAATGACCAGGTGGTGTGGGGACATGAGGTACCACAACGTTGTTCTGACGAGGCGGATCCACCAAACATGGCTGAACTGGCGCCCCTGCTCCGGGTGCCTCTGCCCGATTTACCACCAGCGGATGACTGGTTCCTGCCCCTGGGGTGTTAAAGAGATTTCTAGCGTTGTAAACCGGCAGCAGGCGAGATCGGTGCCTCCTCTTCAGGACTTCGTTCGACGCACTCTGATCCAGCATAATCCGGTAAGCTTGTGCATCCAAAGCGGCCCGCTCCGCGGCTATCCTAGTATCCTCAGCTGATAAGTCGGCTTTTGCCTGGGTGATCTGATCTTTCACTTTCGCAACTTCCGCATTGTGTGCATCCTGATCCGCCGGGTTAACCTCCGCCATCAGCGTTGCCAACACATCAAACAAATCAGATAGAACCTGAGCTGGCGATCGCACAGGGCCTCCTGCCCCAGCCGCTGCCGTCGCTGCTGACCCAGAAATCATCGCCGCTGCGGTTGAAGAGTGGAGCGCTGGTTGCGTGCCGGCCATGAAGATCGCCACCCGGTTTGGCAGATCGAAGGGGTCCAGAATACTGTCGCCCTCGGAACAGCCCCCAATCAGGCCATCTTTTAACTGATATACCGACTCGGTCTCTCCAGTCGATGACTCGTCGCCGGCATAAACGACGGTCTCACCACCAGATTCCGATCTATCCTCAGATTCACCTCCATGGATAACTCCCACGAAGGCACGCTTCATGACAGGCTTGACCCGGGCAGATCTCGCATGCTGAGCTGTTTCGACGAGGTCGGCGCAGATGTCCGGCTCAGGGCCCGGTTCACCAATCTTGCCAATGAAAACGTGTATGCCACCAAAGGGGACCCCGTACCCGTACTCGATTGAGCCGGCCTCGGGGCCCCAGCCTGCATCGTCGATGTAGAGCTTGCCGCGACGACTCTTGGTCATCCGGCCCACAGCGTAACCCTTGAGTCCTTCGAAGTTGCCCTCCAAGAACTTGAAACCATCGTGCGATAGCCCCACGGTGGGCGCCAACTATCGTGGTTTTGTCATGGCAGATGTCCTAGAGAAAGGACTTAGTCGTGGAGCCATCACTACGGGTTAGCTTAAAGGGGTTAAAGCGGACAAGGGACGCAAGAGAGTTTCATACTAGTTCGGCCCCTTACGATGAAGGTAAAAGCCTACATCTAGTTGTGACGGAATTGATGGGGTTTCGATGACCAGGGAGCGAATACGCTTTGCCCGAGTCTCGAGTTGTTGTTTGTTGTGCCTGAACCGCCGCCGGGCCATCCCCTTATATACATGGGTTGACGCCCGTCGGTTTACAGACTCCGAGGCCGGCTCATAATCGTGTCCGGCTCGGTCTCTGCTACGCATATCTTACAATACAAGTTTACATCTCAATGCTGGTTTGTGTCTACATGCCTTAAACCGGCTTTGGGCCCTGGGCCTTCATGAAGCGTCACCGTCTGTCTTCATGGGCTTCAGATATAGATGAAGCTACTTATGAAGTTAACCCGGCCTCTCCTGGCCGGTTTACGCCCAGTGGTAATATCCACAACACCCTCGCAATCCCAATTAAAAGTAATCATTAACCCAATCAAATTTATATTAAGAGTGATGAGATCAACATGATAATCCAAGAACCAGATACTCAAGATGTCCATAACCGGGGACACGGCTAACCATGATTAGTTTGTACACTCTGCAGAGGTTTGTGCACTTTTCCCCACAAGACTCGATCTCCTCCGTTGGATTTCACGCACTACATGGTGTTTGAGAAACGGATGACCGAGACACAGTCTTTCAGAAATGTTAGCACCTTATGATGGGTAGACCATACCACCTACATCCCCTGCATCTGCTAGTCTACCACTGTAAGAGTTCACACGACTTAATCAACTATACTAGAGCCCATAATAGTTTGTGGTTGCACACGGAAGTTTCTAGTATGAATAATCTCATGATCCCTTTGAGCCTGGGTGGCAGTCCATAGGAGAATCACACGGTACCCCGGGATTTCCAAAAAAACAGGAAATCACTAGGTTCCCCAAGTGCCTCAATCCACCCAGATGTGTATTTAAATTGCCACCTTAAGTTTAACCATTAATTAACAATCTCACATCTGTCATGGATACACTCAAACCCAATCCACGTCTACAAGCATATCATAGAAATATAAGCATAACGTAGAAGTAACTCCCAGGGTTTGATAATAAACAAGTGAATAGGTACTACCTCAGCTACTTCCCATCCCACAGTTGAATTCAGATGCTAACCATGCAATTGTTTGAGGATTGATCTAATGCAATAAAACTGGGTATTAAAGAGCTATGATCAAAGTGTTACTTGCCTTGCTGATGACCCGCGAAACCTAGAGACTCATAGTAGCACGCTTCGCACTCCGGGTACTCTATCGCAAACAAACAAGCATACAATAAGCAATCAAGCGAGGGCACGGGTAAAACTCAAATAAGAGATCTAACAAAGAAAGTTCAACTTAAGAACTCCGGTTTGCAAAAAGAATCGAATCAAACGAAGCAACAAAACTCAAACGGCGAAAGAAACAAACTTTGTTTACTAATCTGGACTAAAGTCAAATTTTACATTAGCAAAAACTGGTTTAAGTTGGCTAAACAGAAAGAGGGTTTCGAGACGAAACTCTAGGAGCTTGAATCTCCTGATTCCAATAAACGAGCGAAAAGTTATACTAGAGCGAAAATCGGATCAGAAATCGCGATCGAAAATAATCGCGGAAAATCTGAGAAAAAGAAAAACTGACGAATAGGCTAGCAAACGAACGTTCGTTGTCTGCGACTTAACGGTGAAAACGATTCGTTAAAACGAACGTACGAACGAACATTCGCTAAATAACTAAACCAATAAAAATAAACCGAACCGATCTAAACAAACGAAACTAGGGTTTACGAAAATAAAACCGATCAGTTTTTTTTAAAACAAACCGGTGCTACCTCGAACTCTGGCGGGCGGCGGCGCGGCGGCTCCGGCGGTGGTGGTCGGCGGCAACGGGCGGCGGCGCGGTGGCTCCGGCGGCGGCGTGGGGCGGCAGCAGCGCGGCGGCGTCGGCGCGGCGGCGGGGTTAGGGTTTGGGTCTGGGCGTCGGGGCTGGTTGGGCTGCGGGGGGTGCGGGGCGGCGGCTTATAAAGGGGCCGGCCCGAGGTCTCCTGGCCGGGTACGGCCCGAAGTCGGTTTGACTTTTTTTAAAATAATTCCAACATGCAGAAAAAGAAAGAAAAAAATATGAAACAGAGTCCAAAAATCCCGAAATAAATTTTCCCCGTCCTCTAAAAATAGGCCGGATAGGGTGAACATTTATTTGGGCCTAAAATGCAAATTTGAAAAACGCATATTTTTCCTAATTCAAATAAAATAGCGACAAAACTCCGAATAAAAATCTTATTTGATTGTAATATTAAATCTCTGATATTTCTTTATTTTGAGGAAGTCATTTTATCCTCTCTCTTTTATTTTTAATAAAAGAAATATTTCAGAGAAAAAATAATTAAAAAGCAAAGATCCTCTTTTCAAAATTCGAGACAAACTCGAATATGAAAATAATGAAATCCCCAACACTCTCCGTGGGTCCTTGAGTTGCGTAGAATTTCTAGGATCAACCAAAATGCAATAAAATCTGATATGCAATGATGATCTAATGTATAATATTCCAAATTGAAAATTTGGGATGTTACAGTCAGTCTCCACTTAAAGGGGCTGGGCCCGCCCGCTGGATCACTGGTGCGCGGGGCCCAGCGCTCAGGCCGTCGCCTACCTCCCGCTCGAGTAGAGCAGAGGCAGGGGAGGTGAGGCTGAGCGGGCGCCGGCGTTCTCCCCGACGGCAGCAGCCATCTCCGCTGACGCCCAGCACACCGGCGGGTTCAGGAGGTTGTGCCGCATCCGTCGAGATGCATGACAGTTGCGGGGGTGGTCGGACGTGGGCACATCATCGACCGTGGCGGGCGAGGCCGACGGTGGTGATGGAACTCGACGACACAACCACGGGGAGGAGAGGGAGAAGTGCATGAGGGGTACGCGGTGATGTTGGAGGTGCTCTGGTGCGGTCCAGAGGGGAGGAGGAGGAGTGGTGGGCGCGAATTTAGGTGGAGGCCGACGGCAAGGCCCTGGCCATGGAGGTGCTTGGAGGGCACGGGAGGAAGAATGGGTTGGCCTCGGTGGTGTATGGGATAGAGAGGAAGCAAATAGAGCAGCGAGGAGGGCCTGGAACGGCCTTAAGTAGCCAACCCGTTGCTCACCATGGACGCGGCGCACGGGTGGCCGCGGCAATTGCTCGGGCGGCCAGGAGAGAGAGAGCGAGGGTTTGTCTGCGGTGTTCGTGGGGGTGGAGTAGAGCGCCAGGAAGAGAGAGGAGGAGCAGGGGGCCAGGGGCACCGCGCGTGTGAGCCTGCTCACTGGTGCACATGGGCGGCCGGCGCACGTGCGAGCAGGAGCAGTAGGAGGGAGAAGGAGGAGGGGGACAGAGGCGTGGCGTGTTGCGGACGCCTAGGCACCTCGTCGGGCGCGCTCGGGAGGCCCAAGGTGGCCTTAGGCGCTTGGCAAAGGGCGGCTACAGTGCCTGGGTGCACTGTAGCGCGCCCTGCAGCGAGCATTTTGCATGCCATGGCATATTATATGCCTTGTGCGCGCGACCACTGATGTCTCGCAGCTCTAGGGGAGAGTAAAGAATGGGGAGGGAGCCTTGGATGCCATGGAAAGCCAGTAGGAGAGGAGAGAGGTTGAGGGAGAGAGAGAAAGTGGCTGTCCAGAGAGAGAGAAATGGGATTCTACCCCCTTAATCATGGCTCCTCGGGAAGGGAAAGATGCAGGAGGTAGAATGGAATCGCCTGAGGTTTTGATAAAAATTTGGACTCAAGGAGATTAGTGGAAGTGGCCAAAACATGCATTTTAAGTTTCTGCCAGAAGGTGTTTGATGTAGGTTTGGGCAAGCAAATGGATTTCCCTTGCCATGAGACTTAACAGGACTGAGTGGCACCACAAAATAGCAGTGTCCACAAAATTTGAGACCAAAAAGAGAAAGTGGCCAATACAAGTTTTGTAAACCCTAGAAATCAACAGAAATGGACGTGCTTAGATCTAGCTAAGCTAAACTATTCTCCTTGAGGCACCACTTGGTGTAGTTTCATTATTTGGGTACATGAGCATGTCCACAAAGTTTGGGGTCAAATGGAGAAAGTTGGCAATGTAGAGTTGTTCAAACTCGGATCTGGACAGAGAGGGTTTTCGGGCACTTTTGTGAACCAAAATTATTTTGATTGAGATAAAACTTTGCAAGATCACCACATTATGCATATGTCACTTACTAGAATTTTCATGGATTTATTTGAAAATATTTCTTATAGAATATTTCAAATACTTGAAATGTACAGAAATGGTTTTGGAGAGTTTTGTCCAATATTTTGAATATGACCATGTGTTGAAACTCATATTTATGGAAAATATATGTCCACTGAGTTTCCATAAATTTTCTTAAATACTTTTGAAACTTTTAAATTATTTTAACCTATTAAAGACCATTTCTGGCCTAAAGAAAAAGCCTTTAAATAAAATAGCAAAATAACTTTTAAAATAATATTTTTGTGGTTTTAGGGAGTCCTATATCTAATAGGATTCAAATATAACTTTTGAAAGTTTTTTCACATCCCAAATTAAGTACTTGTAGTTCAAGCCTTAACTCAGGGGTTTCTGGAAAACCGAATTTAGAAAATACTTTCTAGCCAAATTATTTTTGCAAGAAAATAGTATTCTATCATATACACATGGCATGATCATTGGACAAAGGTTTGGATCAAGGAGAAGGAGTATAAGTGTTGGAGGATTTATTTGATTTTTAGAGCACTTGCAAACAGCAAACAAAAATCCAATCAAGCAAAGCCCAAAACAATCAAAAGTTTTTTGTAAAACCACATTTTATCATGATTTATTAGCTTAAGTGTTGTGGCATGAAAATCAGTGTGTGACAGCGAGCGACCATCCCTGTAGCATTGATGGGCTGGTCGCCAAGGACTATCGCAGAGCTAGAAGCCGCGGGCATCAGGGAGGTCTCCACAGACCCGCGCGAGCTCGTGTACATGCCCGCGCTAGCGCCCATGCCCGTGCCCGCCCCTCCACCCACCACGGCGCCTGTCCCCATGCGTTTGGCTGCACCCGCCGCGCCCGTACCCGTACTCGCGCTCCCCTCAGCTGCATGGGACGCCACCGTCGACCACTACCTCTCAGCGCTGCCAGCTACCATCTTCCCGTGCCCTGCCCGTCGATCACGACATGACATGATGTTTGATTTACAAGTGAAGAACATTCTGTGCTACATGTAAGACTTCAACAACGGCGTTCCGGAGGACGACAACGACAACGACGATGCGGCACGCCGCCTTCGCCACCGCCGGAAATAGTTTTTTTCTTGGGTTTAATATTTTATCTTGATCATATGAATATAAATTCGCAGTATGACTGAATGCAAGATATGGTTTGAGCGAACTTGCGTTTTTCTCTCTCAATGTACAGGCTTATCAAACGATTTTCTTTTGAAAAAAGTTAATGGTTTTTAATATAAAACACTCATCGCAAACATTTTAGTTAGAACATCCGTATGGTAACCGACAGCTTCCCCCAGGAAGCCAAGGGAAATGTGCCGAGCAGGATTTTTCCGGCTCTTGATCACAAACGTTTTAGATAGAACACCCGTATGCAAAGTGATAGCAGGATTTGTGCATCTCTTCAACGCAAACGGTTCTTTTGGATGACCCGTGTGCAACCACTTACAAACAATTTGGTAAGATTTGCATTTGTCATATTGGGTATGTTGCCATTTGTCAAACTGGAAAGATTGACATTTGTTGATCTAGTAACATTTCCATTTGTCAACCTTGTAACACTAAGATTTGTCAAAATATGAAGCTAAGAATCACTAGTAGTATCTAATCTTTGCAACTAAAATTCAGTAATTAAGCATAGATTTCATTCATAGATTAAGCAGTCATTCTTTATACAAAAAGTTCAACTCGACAGCTGAACCGACCAAACTTTTCACCAATTGTTGCCAACCACGTACTGAAATAGCTAGTTCTAGTTTATATACTAGCTAATTTTAAGAACGTTGTATAGTTCCACCAGATCTATAGTTAGATGAACTGAACAAAAAAGGCCCTAAATACTACTATTACTACAGAGGGGCTTTGTACTACTTCCGGCTGCCTCTCCTCTGCCGAGCGCGCTTAGTAAGAGGCAGAGGAGGAGGAGCCTACCAACGAGTTGGACAACTGCAATACGGTGCCTGTCGCTGCTGCAGCTTCAGCGACACTCAACTTGAACACCCTCTACCGCTCCAGATGACCCCTCTCGAAGTGGTCATTCTCCTCCTAGATCTCCTGATTCCTCGCGTCTAAGGCGGCGTGTGTCGCGGCCACGACGGCGGTAAGGCTCTTTGGGTGCTCGATGAGGCACTCCTCCTCCTCCCGCGGGAACTTGGTGTAGCGCGCAAGGTCGCTGACGCACGTGCGGGCATCCACCTCCGCCTCCCGCCTTCGGGCAGCGGTGGCGGAGCGGGTGATGACCCCGGCGGCCGACGGTGGGGTGGCGGCCATGACCACCACCTCCCGCCTTCGGGTCGCGGTGGCGGAGCGGGTGATTGCCACGGTGGCCGGCAGTGGGGTGGCAGCCACGACGGACACCTCCCGCCTTCGGGCCGCGGCGGCGTAGCGGGCGATGGCCCTGGCTTTCGACGGTGGTGTGGCGGCAACGGCGGCCGGCAACAGCTGACGACGGGCAGTGGCAGCGGAGCGTGTGGTGGGTGTTCTGCGCACACCCAACAGGGACACCACGTGCACTACACTATGCTGGAGACTGAGCCGCCCCCGCGGTGTTGCCTCCCAGCTGAATCTGTCCTCTGATGACGGTGGGGTGGTTGACCGACGACGGACCGGTGCCATTGACGATTGTGGGAGAAGCAGACGAGATAAGCTACAGGGAGGGAGGGGAAAATGCGACGCAGGACCCGCCGGCCGAGAGGGTTTGTATAGCAGGCGGGTAAGCATTGGGATTTTGGGGATTTCACTGAGTCGCGCGGGAACGGGCTCACCGACGATTCATTGGCGCCACCGTTTGGCCAAAAGAACGCCCCCGCGCGCTGCGCAAGCTTGCGCTGTAAGCCGTCTGCGTCAGCGGGGTGACAAGACGTGCGAGAGGAGGACGAAAGGCCACGTACACATACGGTTAATTAAAAAATGTTAGCGATTTAATTACCTACTATACCCCCGTCCTGGTTTATAAGTAAGATTTAACTAATAAAATATAATGCATGTCGCCAAAGATTATATAGTTGGATTCATATTTGAACATAGTTTCCAATTATATAATTTTTAAAATAAGGATTCATGTTTTGTTGGTTAAATTTGAGGGCAAAGTATGTCACAGAATATAAAGGGGACTATAGACCAAGACGGAGGTAGTAGCACACAGCCGCTCTCTACGCAGCGACACAACTGTCGACCGGCTTGTAGGCGACCATTTCCTGCGTGTTCAACTGTTCTATGCGTGTGGGTGCTTGTGGTTCAGGCGGCCGCGGCGCACTCTTCTCTCGCGTACCTCCGGGTGCTCTTCCCTCGTCCCTCCACGCGCGCTGCCAGTGTTTGTGGCCGTCACACGATCACGCACGTTCGTGTGCATACGGTTGCGCTGGGCGCGACGCGACAATGCAGTTACCTGCTGCAAAAACTGCCATGTGGACACACAGAGAATCTAGGCCGCCCGACCCCCATTTATTGTTGTGACCATTTACCTTCACCTCTTGTGTCACATGACACAAAAAGCACACCCACGACGGCACATACAGGGAGGACATCAAGTGGTTCCAATGGCGATCCCCGTGGCTCCAATGGCGCTCCCAGCAGTCGACGACGAGAATGGCGGGCAGTTCACCACGCATCACGTAGTGGACACCCACATGAGGGGGAAGGCCCTCTCAGTGGTGTACATGAACGATCCGGTCTCGGTGGAAACCTCCATCCAAACTATGGAGCAGTTCCTTGCCGTGGACAAGTACCAAGTGGTCGGCTTCGACCTCGTGTACACCATCGGTCGTGCCGGGCACGATGAGAAGGTTGTCGTCCCCCAGTTGTGCGTGCGACATGACGTTCTCGTATACTACTACCACCTTGCCACAAGGCCTTGCGAGCGTTTCTCCAGGTTTACCAATAGCTCCGACTATAGTTTCGCTATGGTGGACACCACCAACAATCTAAAAGCGCTCAAGGTTTCGGGCTTGAAATCCCCGAATCTTGTCAACACCCAGCACAACTATAAGGTCTGGGGCAGCGACAAAAACAAACTGAACTCCCTGGTGGACCTCGCCTCGGCCATCCTCGACCCCTACTACATGAAGATGAAGAATGAGAGCAAGAAGGACAAGAACGCCTGGCACAGTGTGTGGCATGAGAGACTGGATGAACAACATGTCCAGTACGCGGCCAAGGACGCGGACACAAGCTACAAGATGTACAGGCGGATCATTGATATGAGGAAGTGTCTTCTTCCTGCCCCAGACGAGGGATCGAGCCACAGAGGAGCAGCGGGAGCGTCACAAGAAGTAGATGACTATACGATTGTTTCTCCTACTTTAGAATGCATGCAATTGTTTATTGAGGTGGGTGCGAATGATCTGTATAGTCACTTATGTAATTGGATGTTTATTTCAGTTATATATATAGACATGTTATTATTCCGTAGACAGAGCGAATCACACGGCTTATTAGCAGCAATCGTCTGTGTTATTATTGGTCTTGGCACACATTTATGATTACATACCTGTTTGCCACATATCACACACATCTTGTTCAGTTGAACCGTTTCCATTGTGTTGCCTAATCACACACAGTTCATTCTAGTGAACCGTATGTTGTATATCGCACACACCTTCATCTGGCTGCCCGTTTCCTTTGTTCCTCCTCATCGCAAATAGTTAATTGAACTGAACCGTATGCCCTGCATCGCACACTCATCTAAAATCTATACCATGTTTGATGCATCCGTCATCGCAAATGTTTTGCACCTTTTTTGACAGTATTTTTACACCACCGTTTGCGATTATGGCATCGCACACAGTTTCGTCGAAGGGTCTCCAGTCGTAGTGTCGCGTTTGGGCCATCCTGCAGTAGTGGATGTCCATCCAACGACTGTAGTGCTTCTTCAACCTCTGGTCTTCTTGCTCCAGCCGCCCAACCCAGCGTTGGTCGTGCCGTCTGCTCATGCCTCCCATGGCCGGCTCTACTGCTGCGCAGGCCACACCGCCCCACCCTACTCCAACCTCTGGCCAGGCCAGCCCTCTACTCACACAGAACCCCTGTTATTCTGCGGCGACAGCAGCCTCACACCATAGACGAACCAGTCAACCCTCCTACTCCTCTCAGCATGGGCATCCACTACTGCGTCTTCCGCCTGCTCCGTGTCGTCCTCTTCCTAGGCCTCTCCATCATCCACCACCTTGGTGCACTTGGCGCGGCGTGGTCAATGTGGTCAAGGAACGACTTCCATCGAAAGAGTAGTGTACGTGGAGAGGCTGACAGCTGGGTCCACGGCCGTAGCAAGAAGTGCCTCCTTATTACGTGCAAAATAACGATCCCTCCACTTGACAGCAGGGACCCACTAGACGGGCCACCGTATCTTGCAAAAAAAACATTACCCCCCTAACTGCTGGGACTCACCAGCTACATCTTGGCATGCAAGAAAGTGTGTGCATATTACGGGCAAAAAATATGATTCTCCCCCCTGACAACTGGGACCCACCAGCTATATCTTCGCACGCAAAGAAGTGCCTCCTTACCTCCCTTACATCTAGGACCCACCCGGTCGAACTGTACGTAGGGTTGTATGTCCGGTCACGAATGTGTATGTACATACTGGTTGATCAGTCTGTCTGCAGGCTGTAGCGATGAACTGTGGCCAAGCAAGGAAGGGCACGTGTCATAGTAGAAGCATGGACGTAGCATGTCACGCAGTCCCGTCTATATCGTGTACACATACATACAACCAGGGTGCAAGAAATTAAATGCGGCCACATACATACATACGGGCGGGGTCTCGGATGACTACTCACGCATACCTATGGCCAGGGCTCGTGCACATGGAGCGGCAGCGGAGAACAGCGACAGTGTCCTATTCATCGGCAGCCAACCGGCTAGGTCGTAACAAAGAACCTGTGCCATGTTCATCGGGAGGCAATGGAATGCATCCTGTTCATCAGGAGCCAACCGGCTTGGACGGAAGATCCGAAATGATGCCTGGCGTACCAAGAACGGAGGAAACGGCCTTCTGTTCGACCGCCTACGGTCGAAATTGGATCCTATTCACCGGGAGGGGTCTGGCGTAACGTACAACGGAGGAAACGGACTTCTATTCGACCTCCTATGGTCGAAACGGGGTCCTGTTGATTGGGAGGGGTGTGGCGTACTTCAAAATGGAGGAAACGGACTTCTCTTCTATCGGATTGCGGGTTCCGGCAAAACACTTAAGGTTCGAACTTTGGGGTGCGCATGAAGATCTCTCCCTCCCCCTAGCTCACTCACTCACCACGATCTCAAAGCTCAGCTCGTCGAACTCGAAGAACAATGGACAGAAGAGTTTATACTTGGTCGGGCCACCGATGTGGTGTAATACCCTACTCCAATGTGGTGTGGTGGATTGCCTTGTAGGCTGAGGATGAACAAGTACAAAGGGAAGAACAACCTCCTGAGGAGAGTTGTTCTTGAGCTCGGTGAGCTTGTGTGGTTGAGGATGATCTGAATGAACCGTCCCCATGCTAAGGTGGTGGCTAGTCCTATTTATAGAGGCCCCGGTCCTCTTCCCAAATGTTAGGCGGGAAGGGATCCCACAACGACCAATTTGAAGGGGGAGAGCTAGTACAAGCTATCCTGACAAAAGGTGGTCTTTGCCTGCTAAAGGCTCTGGCACTGAAGCCACCGTGGGCTCCGCGATGACCTCCATCCTGCCATCGTGCTGGTCTTGGTCTCGTTGCACCGATATGGAAACCTTTGCCTGACGCCTCGGGACTCTTTGCCTGTGACTGCTCCTTTAGCACCAAAGAGGAAACCAGTACTCTGCGCCCACTGGCGCCCGCCTGGCGCCCGCCTGGCCTTGGTCGTCATGGCTCACGTCATGGGAACCTCACGAGGTGCCCCTCACCTTGATCTCTCCGCTCCTCGTGAGCCAGCCTAGTGAGGCTGCCCCTGAGGAGGTCTTGTGTCATCTGCCTCGCGAGGCTTGGCCCCTCGCAAGGGTCTTGAGTGTTTGCTGGTGAAGTTGGGCCGTACCAGGTCGCTAGAGGAGCCATGCTGTGGGCCGCAGGCAGGCAAGTCTGGGGATCCCCGTTCCCAGAACGTCGACATCTTCGACCTCCTACGGTCGAAATGGGGGTCCTCTTCATCGGGAGGGGTGTGGAGTACCGCAAAATGGGACTCCATGATCTACTGTTCATCCACCATCTACGGCCTAGCTCGAGCCTCCACGGGCTACTGTTCATCCACCGTCGACCTCCTCCAGCCTTCACCTGTGACTGTTCATCCACAGCGTCTCCCTCCTGCCTCCAACAGCTTGTCGGTGTTCTGAGAACGTGGGTCCCCAGACTTGCCTGCCTGCGGCCCACGGTGTGGCTCCAGCAGCGGCCATGTACGGCCCATCTTTACCAGCAAGAAATCAAGAACATCGCGACGGGCCAAGCCTCGCGAGGCGGATGACTCAAGACCTCCTCAGGGGTGGCCTCACTAGGCTGGTTCGCGAGGGGCGGAGAGATCAAGGCAAGGGGCACCTCGTGAGGTACCCGTGACGTGAGCCGTGACGACCAAGGCCAGGCGGGCGCCAGCAGGTGCAGAGTACTCGTTGCCTCTTTGGTGCTAAAGGGGCAATCGCAGGCGTGGAGTCCCAAGGCATCAGGCAAAGGTTTGCATATCGGTGCAGCGAGACCAAGACTAGTAGGACGGCAGGACGGAGGTCATCGCGGAGCCCACGACGGCGTCACCACCAGAGCCTTTGGCAGGCGAAGACCACCTTTTGTTAGGATAGCTTGTACTAGCTGTCCCCCTTCAAATTGGCCGTTGTGGGATCCCTTCCCGCCTAACATTTGGGGAGAGGACCCGGGCCTCTATGAATAGGACTAGCCACCACCTTAGTAGGGGGATCATTCAGATCATCCTCAACCACACAAGCTCATCGATCCCAAGAACACCTCTCCTCAGGAGGCTGTTCTTCCCTTGTACTTGTTCATCCTTAGCCTACGAGGCAATCCACCACACCACACTGGAGTTGGGTATTACACCACATCGGTGGCCCGAACCAGTATAAACCCTGTGTCCATTGTTCTTTGAGTTCGGCGTGCTGAGCCTTGAGATCGTGGTGACTGGGTGAGCTAGGGAAGGGAGAGATCTTCGTGCGGACCCTAGTGTTCGAACCTTAAGGGTTTTGCCGGAACACGAAATCTGACATTTGGTGTGCCAGGTAGGGGTGCGTTGAAGCCTTCCTTTCGTCGGTCCGCGCTCCGCCGCTCCACCACGTCCATGGCAGACGCGCTCCGAGTGCCGGGCCACCCTGGCCGCCCGCATCGCTCAGATGGCCCCCGTCGATGGGCCTCCCTGTCGTTCTCCATCACTCGCCGCCAACGCCGCCATTGGCCCTGCGGGAAATGAACAACAAGCATCCTCGCTGCACCCCTCGGTGCGGCGGGACGGCCGCACCGCTACCCCGTCGCTGACTCCGGCCGGTTCATCGTCCCACGCTCGTTGCGCGCCCACAGACGCGCATGCCGCGTTGCTCATGGCACGTGAGCTCCTGCGCTACCGCCCAGTCGACGACCTCTACGAGGACTGGCTGGACCGCATCGCCGATCTCGTCAGCGCCGCTGGTGGCTCGACTGTCCCGTCTCTCTCACTACCTCGTCCTCCTCCAGCCGCGAGTGATGTAGCCAACAGGGCGCCTCCGCCACCTCCGCACCAAGACGGTACCCTGGAGCCAAGGCGTGCGGCCCCCCGATGCGACCCACCCCGCAGGGTGCCCGCGTGAGAAGAAGGAAGCTGCCAAGAAATTCCCCGGCCACAAGAAAACGCTCCTGCACTCCCGGCGCCACCACGACAAGACCGCGTGCCGCCTGTAGTGGCGGTGCACGAACATCAAGGGTAGGCTCCACCTCTGCAAAGGGCCACGGTGGCCACAGCAGGCTACCGTGCCTTCACTCCAGAGCTGCGTAGCGTCGTCTGGCCGGGCAAGTTCAAGCCAGACCTGCCTCCTCGCTACGACGACACCCCCCACCCTGCGGAGTTCTTGCAACTCCACGAGCTGTGCATCGAGGCAGCCAATGGCGATGAGAAATTCATGGCGAACTCGTTCCTAATGGCTCTCAAGGATGGTGCACGCTCGTGGCTCCTGAACTTGCCCCTGGGGTCGATCTCTTCCTGGGGTGAGATGCACGACCGCTTCGTCGCCAACTTCCAGGGCACTCGCGACCGCCCTCCAGCTGCGGCTAACCTGCGCCACATCAAGCAGCAGCCAGGAGAGAACTTGCAAAAGTACATCCAGCGCTTCAACATCGTTGGCCTCAAGATCCCAAGGTGACGGACGAGGCCATCATTTCTGCGTTCTCTGATGGCGTCCGCGACGTCAAGATGAAGGAGGAGCTCGCCATCCATGAGGAGCTATGCACGGCCCTGGAGCTGTTCAACATGGCGACCAAGTGCGCAAGAGCAGAGGAAGTGCGCCTTTCCATCCTCGAGCTCCCTCCTACCGACCTAGAGGAGAAGAAAGCCAAGGCCAAGGACGTGAAGCGCAAAGGGGTGGCCGTGCTCGCAGCAGAACCAGACACGAAGCACGGCCGGGACCACCCCGAGTCGTCCAAGAGCAGTCGTCCGTTCTGCGCCTTCCACAACGTACACAGCCACAACACCAAGGATTGTCAGGAGCTCAGGGCCATCCGAGATGGACGCTTCGGTCAACGCCCCGAGCGCAATGACCGGGGCTACGGACGAGGAGGAGGACGAGGTGGGGGACGGTGGGACGACCGCGGCCCCTGACAGGAGTGGCGCGACCGGCCCCGCGAGGACCGCTGGCAGGACCAGCCTCGTGAGGGCGCATGGAGGGACAAGCCTCGCGAGGACCGCCCTCAGGGCAATGCTGGTCTCCCTCCACTGCCGCCACCACCAAGAAGGAATGACGACCACAATCAGGACAAGGGGGTTGGGGGCTTCCAGGAACCACGCGCTATCGCCTGCATCTTGCGCGGAGCTCAGGCCCCAGCATCCCAGCGCATCTTCAAGCAGTTTGCTCGCGAGGTAAACGCGGCTCTTCCTAGGCTCGAGGCCACGCGCCCGCTTAGGTGGTCCAAGTGTGCCATCACCTTCAGCTCGTCAGACCAGCTCAAGTGCATGGCGACTGCTGGCGCCCTCCCGATGCTCTGCTCGCCCGTCATCAGCAATGTCCAAGTCACCAAGACCGTCATTGACAGCGGCGCATGGCTCAATGTCCTGTCCGTCGAGACATTCAACAGCCTGCAAGTGCCATACGACCAGCTACAGCCTACCAAGCCCTTTTCAGGGATGACCGATGGCTCTACCACCCCGATAGGGCAGGTCCGTCTCCCTGTCACCTTCGGCTAGCGCGACAACTACCGCACCGAGCTCATCGACTTCGACGTCGCCCACATCCGTCTGCCGTACAACGCCATCCTTGGGTACCCAGCCTTAGCAAAGTTCATGGCAGTGACCCACCATGGCTACAACGTCCTCAAGATGCCAGGAAGTGGCGGGATCATCACAGTCCCCTGTGAAGAAAGAGATGCGGTGTGCTCCCTGGACCGCGCCTTCCAAGCCACAGCAATCGAAGACCCTGACAGCGAGGGCGCCCAGTACCCTCCTGAGGCCATTCCCAAGAAGAAGAAGCAACTACTCCGCACAGGGCCTCAGGAGAGTGGCGTCTCTAGCGGCGCCGCCTCAGGATCAGCGCCCACACCTGGGGCGCCTCCCTCCCTCGCATAGGAAGGTGCGCCCAGCGCCCCCCTCGGGCGAGGCTCGGGCACCACGTGGAGGCGTGCTTCGCGGCACATTTCCCTCACGAGGACATTGGGCGAGGAGTGCCCAGCGCTGAGGAGTTCGTTATCAAGGCTACCCAGGAGCTTCAAGAAGCAAGGACCATGCACGGTGACCGCCGCCCACCTGGCGCAGCTCCCCATCCTGGCGAGGACGGCGGGCTGCGCATCTGCATCGATACTCCAGGGATCAACAGAGCCGCGTCTCAGGAGCGCTTTTGGCCTTCGCACGTTAGGGCATTGCGAGGGTCCACATCATAGCTATGTCTACATGCCATTTAGCTTGCCAAACGTGGCGGCCGCCCACCAGCGTCACCTGCAGAGCATCCTGGCAGCTCAGGAGGCCAGGCATCACGCAGTCCTCGCAGAGATGGAGATGGTCCTCAAGGAACCGCCCGAGCCCCAGAGCCTCCAGAGGCTCAGGGCCCTGGCGGCTGATGAGGAGCGGCTCCTTCATCACGCGTCTTCGGCTACCCCAACACACCTTCGACAACGGAACCAGGTGACATTTTCCAAGTTTAATCGGCTGGGAGCGCCCCTCGGGCTGCATTATTCTTAGGTCGCACGGTCCTGCCCCTGCGGCATGTATCCTTTTGCATCTTTAGCTTACTCTACCGGGGGCGCCCCTCGGGTTGCATCATCCCCAGGCCGCTCGGGTCCGTCCCAGTGGCATGTATCGTTATCGCATCTATCTAAGCTAGCCGGTTCCCATGCATGAGTTATTTATAGTCATCACTTGCTTGATTGTCACTCACCGCGGCCACCCACATTGCCGATCGGCCCCTTGATCATCCCGCCATGGCGGCTACTCATGCTGGCATGGCGCTTGTGCTCGGGTCCGTCCCTGTAACGCTGGCAAATCTGAGCGGTCGAGCCCTGGCTCGCGGCACGCCCGCGCACATCACCTCACCAGGCCCTCAGTGCCTTCATCTTCTTGCGGAACGACCAGTGGCAGACCGGCAAGCGTGGTTGCAATTTGTATCCCTCCACGCGCTAACCTGCAGGAACCTCCCAAGGGCGACAGTAGACGGTACTGTGGGCTCGCTCTTTTCCTAGGCGATTCGCTTGCGCATTAAAAGGGGGGCTCCTGAGCAACGCGACTCAGGAGCTCTTACTGCTCTCCAGCCCTCAACCCCTGGCCTTGACCATCGCATCGCGACCTGGCATACCAGCGGCGGCTAAGCTCTCTCAAGTGCTGGGACTCGAGGACGCAGAGCACACGGAAGAGTGTGCAAAAGAGGGGGGTCTCGCACGGGCCTAACCTGGCTACATTATGGCCGTCGACGCACAACGAGTCTGGCGCTGCACAAGGAGTCAACTGTGGACCGCTAAGATAAGTTTCGCACCCGGGTCAGCCTAGCGTTGCGGCATAGGATTCCCATCTCTTGCAGCCTGTTATGGCGACGTCGCCTCCTTTTCCAACCTTCACGTAGCTACTTGCACGCTAAAGGGGACCTCTTGAGCATCGCGCCTCAGGAGCTCTTGCTGGACCTCGGGCCGCTCACCTCCTGGCCTTGACCATAGCATCGCGACCTGGCATACCAGCGACAGCTGCAGCCTGCCTAGGGTCCGGGACCTATCGGCGTAGAGCACCAAGCTACTGCGAAGATGGAAGGGGGAGACCGAGCCGAAGCAGGACATGCATTCGTAAAACTTCATAATAAGGAAGATATTAACAAAAGGCATTATAGACCCCTTACACGCCCCCACGTGGTCCGTCTCGATTCCTCGCAGGGAACAAAAGAAGAAGGTATCTAGGAACCCTATCTACACGCGCCAACGCCGCCGACGCCATCATCAACACTGGTCCACGGGAAGCCGGCGCCGACCCCATCCAGATCAGCGATGGTGGCGGCCGGACGCTGTGGCCGTGCTCTGGGCACGGCAAGAGCTCGGGGGCATGTAACTATTGTCGCTCGTCTCTGGAGTCTCATAGGGCTCGGGAGAGTCGCTGGACTCCCAAGCGCCACCGCTGCTGCTGGAGGAACCGCTGGCGAGGCCAACTGCAGGCCTGGCTCCTGCCACTGTGCTGTCCTGATGACCCCCTCCAGGGCAGCACTCCAGGAAACGGCCTTCCTTGTTGAAGACCTTGAAGAACATCGTGGACGCGCCGTCATATTCGAAGTGGATGGCGAGGGCGCCCTCCGTGCGGCAAACTCGGGCGACCTCACCCCAGCTGCGGGTCATGAAGATCTTGCCCGGGGAGAGGACCTCAACCTCCGCCCCTATCTCCGGGGAATCGCACTCGGCGTGCTGCAGCCATAGCTCGAGTGGACCCCTCGGTAGCATCTCGTCGGAGAAGAACTGCGGGAAGCGGATCCAAGTGCGCGGAGGCATCGCCACCCACATCATGAGTTCGCACGAGCAGCCCTCGGTGTGGGTTCCTGGGGCGACACCGCGGCGACCACGGCCGCGGCGCGGACGGCGTTGTTCTTCGCCTCCTCCTCCGGAGCCCTCGGCCTGGGTGTACAAAGGCCAACCGGCGACCCCCACGATCACAGGTAATGATGGTTTTCTCTGCATGCACCAGGGACTCGTCAAGTCGGGCAGTTGCCAAGGCAGCGTGGGGAAGCGGAGACGCCCACGTCCAAGCAATCGCCACGCGTCAATCAAGGCCGCAGGCGGTTGGGGCCCGCGGTGCTCCGCACTTGCCCTTTGGCTTCACCTAGAAGCCATGTTCGAATGCTCCTTGGGCCCGGGGGTACTGTCGGCGTTCTGGGAATGGGGGTCCCTAGACTTGCCTGACTGGGGCCCACGGCGTGGCTCCAGCAGGGGACTGGTACGACCCATCTTCATCGGCAAGCACTCAAGACCCTTGCGAGGGGCCAAGCCTCGCGAGGCGGACGACTCAAGACATCCTCAGGGGTGGCCTCACTAGGCTGGCTCGCGAGGGGCAGAGAGATCAAGGCGAGGGGCACCTTGTGAGGTTCCCGTGACATGAGCCGTGACGACCAAGGCCAGGTGGGCGCCAGCGGGCGCAGAGTACCCGTTGCCTCTTTGGTGCTAAAGGGGCAAGCGCAGGCGAGGAGTCCCCAGGCATCAGGCAAAGGTTTCCATATCAGTGCAAGGAGACCAAGACCAGCAGGACGGCAGGAAGGAGGTCATCGCGGAGCCCACGAGGGCGTCACCACCAGAGCCTTTGGCAGGCGAAGACCACCTTTTGTCAGGATAGCATGTACTAGCTGTCCCCCTTCAAATTGGCCGTTGTGGGATCCCTTCCCGCCTAACATTTGGGGAGAGGACCCGGGCCTCGATGAATAGGACTTGCCACCACCTTAGTAGGGGGGACCATTCAGATCATCCTCCACCACACAAGCTAATCAAGCCCAAGAACACCTCTCCTCAGGAGGCTGTTCTTCCCTTGTACTTGTTCATCCTTAGCCTATAAGGTAATCCACCACACCACAGTGGAGTAGGGTATTACACCACATCGGTGGCCCGAACCAGTATAAACCCTGTGTCCCTTGTTCTTTGAGTTCGGCGTGCTGAGCCTTGAGATCGTGGTGAGTGGGTGAGCTAGGGAAGGGAGAGATCTTCGTGCGCACCCCAGTGTTCGAACCTTAAGGGTTTTACCAGAACCCGAAATTCGACACAGCTAATGTTCATCCACGGGCTCCTCTCCATCTAGCCTCCACCGGCTACTTTTCAACTAGCCCTCCACGGGGTCTTGTTCATCCAGCCTCCACCGGCTACTGTTCAACCAGCCCTCCATGGGGTCCTGTTCATCCACCCCCAACTGGCTCGACCGGGGTCCTGTTTATCCAGCGACAAAGGCTTCTCCTACCACGGGGTCCTGTTCATCCAACCCCCACCGGGAACTGTTCATCAAACTCCCAATAACGCTCACAGTTCATTAAGAGGCAGCAGGTTCAATCGTCTTTAGTTAGCAGCAGTAGCGAAGGAACCGCTCGGGTTCAGTTAACAGCCAAGGTATCGTTCGCTTGGGTTCAGTAACGTAGCTAGTGCAATCCCTAGGGTTCAGTAAGCGAATGCCTCGCTCGGGTTCAGTTGGAGACCAACGCCTCGCACACATGCGCGTACATGTATGAGAGCAACGCGCAACCCTCCGTGCATCGGTCGGCCCCGACCACCCACCGTAACCGGGAACTCCCCGATATTTTCCTCGCCCTTGCTTCTACCACCCATCAACGGCGCAAAGAATTTCATGCAGGTGCGTCTCCAGCCCGCCCATGTCGCGGGATATCCGTGGCCACCTATGGGATCGGGTCGCCCCTTGCTGGTTCGGCGGGGGGACATCGCGTTGCACAAAGAGCAGATCAGCGCACGGTAGCACGACAGAGAGCACACAAGCAATTTACCCAGGTTCGGGCCGCCGCGAGGCGTAAGATCCTACTCCTGCTTTGGTGGATAGATGGTGGAATAAGTGTGGTGGTGGGTAGTACACCTGCTCAGCAAGGTTCGCCTCGGGCCGCAGCGAGTACGCGCGTATGGTGGCTTGGGTTTGTCCACTTTCTAACCCTTTAACACCCCATACGAGTGCCATGGGCCTCCTTTTATAGATTAAGGGGTCACCACAGTGGCAAAGTGGTCATTATCCACTGATACGACAGCGCACAGTGCTATGATACCTAACTCTACGGGCTGACAGGGTGCATTAAATGCAATGCTCCGTGTCACATCACTGGTCACTCGGCAAGGCCTGCGGGGCTATCTCGCCCGCTCCACACCTGTACCCTTGACACGTCGCAGGACGAGTGTCGTCTCTGGGTTTCTTCTGTAGGAAATGGCTACCATGTGGTGAATGGCCGCCTCTTAATCACTTCGTGGCTTGACACTCCACTGACTGACGACATGAGTTGTGTTGGAGTGGTTGGCGGGGTGGTTCAGCCCCCGTGAGCCCCGGCAGGCTCTGGCAGGGAGTCTTGGTTGTTTGCTTCTGGTGGTGGCATCGCCCCTTGCCGGGCTCGCCTACCTGGCAAGGGAGGCCCTTCTCTTGCCGACATCTTGCTCCTCTGTCTTGACCTTGGTCTCTCCGAACTGCATGCTGGTTCTTCAAATCTCTTGGTCTTTAATCTCTGACCTAAGCTAATGCTTCAATCTTGGTCTTGCGCCTGTGCACGGTTGGGCAACAGTCCCAGGGTTTGTTGCACCGACAGCCCAGGATAAGAATAAGAAGACCATTTTCTCTCATGATTTTTTGTCATAGAAGTAGCAGCCCACCACATCTACGATGATACCGGGTTTTGTCACAATTATCATCATAGAAGTATCATAAGCATGACAGAAAAAAATTCGTTCGGCACAAAATGTCACGGATGTGACTTTTTTTGTAGTGTGTCGATGTACAAAAGAAGGGGCGCACCTTTGTACCCCTTTACCTGTGCACGGACAATCGGAGTCGTGCCCACGGCCACACCAAGCATAGCAGGGGAGGTGAACCGAGGTAAAACCGAAGCCCGAGGCAGCCAAAGCAACACCAAGGCCAAGACCACAAAGAGCAGAGGGACGAAGCAGGTTCCCCCAGCAAGACGCTTGCCGGGGCAGCCTCAGCGGCCCTGGCAAGACCCTTGCCGGGGCGGCCCGTCAAAACACCAACAGAGCGAGCCACCCTTGAGCCCACGTCCCCAACACCATCAGCCACGTTGGGCCAAGGATCGGGAGGCACCTATGGGTGGTATGCAGATCTCTCTGAAGAAAAGGAATATTCAAGATCAGATGAGGATTAGAAGGCGGCGATCCTCGGCAAGACCCTTGCCGAGGGGAACCACAAGACCCCCCAACAAGATCCTTGCCGGGGACTACAGCGCGCCACGGCAAGGCCCTTGCCGGGCCACCCGGCAAGGCCCTCGCCAAGGGCGCCAGCAAGGCCCTTGCCAAGCCCGCACCAACCAAGTCTCCGCCGCCGTTCGCATGCAGCTGCCAGCTCACCCAGCTGAGCAGGCACCTGCGTGGCAACATGCAGCTCCCAGGCCAACTCATCAAGCGCCTGCGTGACGGCATGCAGATCTTCGTGAAGGCTCCACCACCGCGCCACCTCAGTTGCCTACCTACATGGCGCCGCATGCATCGCTGGCCAGGGCACGTGTCGAAGCGAGGAGCGGTGACGGACAGGACGGGCCTCGCCCCGTCCCCGATAAAGCTAGGGGACACCTCAGCGGCGCATTAAATGCGTCTTGTCCTGTAATATGAGCGATAAGCGCACAATACTGTATGCCTTTCCACCTCCTGTATGCCACTGTGGCAGCCCTTTTCGACTATAAAAGGAGGGCCATGGCATACTGGAGAATGATTCGGCTCTTTGGAATCACACACCCCACCATAGCTAGTTCGAGAGCTCAAGAACTCTCTGAAATACACCCACCAAAGCAGGACTAGGGTTTTACACATCTTCGCGGCCCGAACCTGGGTAAACGATCCTTGTGATGAGTACTAATCCTGCTCTTCTCGCAACCCTGCGCCCCGGCAACCGTAGTAGGGATTCTTGTGATCCCGTAGGTGTCGTTCCACACCGACATCTTTGGCGCGCCAAGTAGGGGGAGCAATTGTGAGAATCTGGTCTAGTAGTTGGCCTAGCAGTTCTTCATCGCCATGGCTCCTAAGAAGAAGATGACCACGGCGATCGGCTCATCGGGGGCCGAGCGGCCCATGCCAGTACGAGCGAGCAGCGGCACGGTCGCGGACAGAACCCGAGCCGCGGTCCGCGAGCACCAGCATCGCCCTGGCAGTCAGAGCCTGGCGAGCGGCGCCGTTCGCGCGCCAGGCGACGGGCCGCACATCACCAAGCCTGAAGATGGGGCTGGGCCCCTCGCAGGCGGCGCGGGGCTCTCCAGGAGTGTTGTTGTGCCACCCACGGGCGTCGCAGCAACCTGCAAGACGCCCACGCTGGTGACAACTGCGCGCTTTGCCCATGTTGTGCGCGACGAGCAGCGTCACCACGCCGGTGACCCTGGGCACCGCCGTGGGAAGATCCCCGTGCGTCGTCCGCAGGACGAAGGAGTTGAGCATGCCCGCCGAAGTGCTGGCGAAAATGGCGCGCAGCCGCTGGGTCGTGATGGAGCTCCTTCTAATGTGGTTAGAAGTCGAAGCGCGCCACGGTCCACGTAGCTGTCGCCGCCACCCACACAAGCAGAAGCTTTGGCGCGCGCGTAACTACTCCTCGACTTCCCTCCTGCTGCGGAGAAGCTCGACGAGTGGAGAGCCACCATTCGGAGCCTCGTCGCCGTCACCAACAAAGACGATCCGCGACTGGCGGGACCCTCGGGCCGGTGATCCACCGAGCCACCACATGTCGGTGCTGGGAGGACCGGGGGTGCTGCGGTCACGGTGCACTCTCCTCCTCCTCGGCAGCCGCTGCGAGCGTCGGCCCGTCGTGAGGACGCTTGTGATAACATCTCTATAGCATCGTCCGACCCACAGACCCACCACGACCAGCGCCAAGTTCTTCGAGAACAAGCTCACGAAGGTGCTCGAACCACTATCGAGCGCCGGCGCGATACACGCCACCAGTCAGACAAGCGGGTGGGACCCGCTATGGACCACCCAGCACCGGGGGGCTCCGGCGGCCTACCTTACGAGGTGGGCTGCCCGGCCTTTACCCGTGAGTTGCGGAAGTTCTAGTGGCCATCCCACCTCACGTTCAAGCCCGACGTCTGCGAGAAGTACACTGGCAAGACCCATCCGTCCGAGTTCCTCAGCATCTACACCATCGCGATGCAGGCTGCCGGAGCTCGCGATGACAAGGTGCTTGCCAATTATTTCCCGCTGGCTGTCTTGGTGGATGCACTTGCCGGCGGACTCCATTTCTTCTTGGTCGGATCTGTGCCATGAGTTCATTGGCGCCTTCATGGGAGGCCACCAAGCTCATGGCCAGGCCAGTGATCTGCATATCATTCCCCACAAGGAAGGGGAACCCCTGCGCAAGTACATCCAGAGATTCAGCCAGGTGCAGTACAACATCCCCGACGTTCATCCCGCCGCTATGATCAGCGTGTTCCATTAGAACATGCGCAACCGCAAGATGCGCGAAGAGCTGGCGATGACCAAGGTTAAGGATGTGGCTGATCTCTACGTTCTGGCCGACAGATGCGCCCGGGATGAAGAGGGAAGGAAGTACCCCGGCGAAGACACTGGTGCGGAAACCGACTCTACCGACGAAGACGTCGCCACCCCGACGAAGAAGGGTCGGCGTCACAACAGGAAACGCAAGGGCAAGGCCGTACTTGCCGTCGAGGGGTCTGAAGACACCGGCGCTGCCAAGAGGGTCAAGGCAGACGGCCCCGGCAAGGAGATCGCCGGGTGCGCCACCTGCCGGGCCTTAGCAGCTGCCGATAAGCCAGGGGGCTCCGGCAAGCAGTACTGCAAGATCCACCGCACCAAGGGCCACGACCCCCAGGACTGCCGACAAGTCGAGCTGCTTGCTGAAAATCAAAAGGCCGAGTATGAAAGGCGGGACAAGGAGAAGGGTTAGGACGGTGCTGAGGGATCTGGCAAGAAGCGTGGCGGCCAAGGAAGCCGCCCAGGCAAGGACAACCAGCAAGAGAGGCCCGCCAGGGGTCATGAAAAGAAACAAGAAGACGATGATCACGACAAGGACGACGAGTCCGGTGAGCAAGAGTTCCAGAAGGCTATGGAGGCCATGTGCGTCGATGGTGGCGCCTCGCTGGATACTTCTCACCGCCAGCTCAAGCAGTGGGCGCGTGAGATTACAGCAGCGAAGCCGTCGTTCGACGCTCAGAAGCCGCTGAAGTGGTCCAGCACGCCCCTCATCTTTGATGCCGAGGACCACCCTGACCGACAACTGCGGTCGGGTGTTTGCCATTGTTGGTCTCACCAACGATACGCAGCCTCAAGGTGAACAAGATGTTGGTTGACGGCGGGGCCGGCCTGAACTTGATCTCGCCCGTCGTGATCAAAAGGCTGCAAATTCCTGATGGAGACCTCGAGGAAACAGGCACGTTTCAAGGGGTCAATCCAGGGAGGAGCCAGCCGAAGGGGAAGGTCACACTACCCGTGACGTTTGGAGGAGAGTTGAACTATAGGACGGAGAGGATCATCTTCGACGTGGCCGAGATCCCCTTGCCCTACAACGGGATCCTCGGCCGCCCGGCACTAGCCAAGTTCATGGAGGCATCACACTACGCCTACAACATGCTAAAGATGCCCGGGCCGTTGACCATCATCTCCGTCCCCTTCGACAAGAAGGACGCGCTGATTAGCGCCGACCAACTCTACTGGGAAGCAATTGCAGCAGCTGCCGTCAAGGCACCTGCTCCTGCCGCTGAAGGCCCGGGAGGGAAGAAGAAGCCCGGCAAGACCTGTCGCGCCCACTCCGGCAAGCACACCTCTTCGGTGTGCTGCGCTACCGCCGAGGACATGCCAGAGAGCTCTACCGGCAAGGGCAAGAAATCCAGAGCCGAGCCACCGCAGACCAAGAAGGTGTCCGCCAGGGGGGATGGCACGGGAGGGGCCTTCACCATAGGCTCCACCCTTGACAGCAAATAGGAAGGCGCGCTCGTCACCTTCCTGTGGGCAAATGTCGACGTGTTTGCATGGCAAGCATCTGACATCCCCCGTGTTCCCAGGAAGGTGATTGAGCACCACCTAGCTGTCTGCCCTCATGCGCGGCCCGTCAAGCAGAAGGTCAGAAAGTAGGCTCTGGAGAGGCAGGAGTTCATCACAGAGGAGATCAGGAAGTTGGAAGCGGCGGGTTTGGTGAGAGGAGTGCTCCACCCGACATGGTTGGCCAATCCGGTAGTGGTGCGCAAGGCGAATGGGAAGTGGATGCCGTGTATTGATTACACAGATATCAATAAGGCTTGTCCTAAGGACCCCTTCCCGTTGCCGCGCATCGACCAGATTGTTGACTCCATGGCCGGGTGTGATCTGTTAGCATTCCTCGACGCCTACTCGGGCTACCACCAAATCTTCATGACAAGAGAGGATGAAGAGAAGACATCATTCATCACCCCATGTGGTACGTATTGCTTTTTACGGATGCCTTTTGGGTTGAAGAGTGCTGGCTCGACATTTGCAAGAGTAGTCCAGATTGGTTTTGAACCCCAGCTCCATAGAAATATGGAGGCATACATGGATGACATAGTGGTCAAAACCAAGGACGGGGAACTCTTGTGCAAGATCTAGAAGAGACATTTGCCAACCTGCGCAAGATCAACCTTAGGCTCAACCCTGAGAAGTGTGTCTTCGGCGTTCCGTCCGGCAAGCTTATCGGATTCTTCGTGTCACAGCGTGGGATCGAGGAAAACCCAGACAAAATCAAAGCTATTGAGCAGATTGAGGCGCCCAAGCGGATCAAAGATGTGCGTCGGCTCACTGGCTGCGTCGCCGCCATGAGCCGATTCATCTCCAAGTCCACCGAGCGTGCCCTTGCTTTCTTCAAAATCTTGAAGAAGGCGGGCCCAATGGAGTGGGCCCCAGAAGCCGAGGCGGCATTGTCGGATCTGAAGAAATACCGTTCCTCCGTGCCAATACTGGTTGCGCCTAAACCACAAGAGTCGTTGCTGATGTATCTAGCGGCGACGAATCAATTGGTCGGGCCGCACTGGTGGCGCAGAGGGAGGTCGACGAGGAGGCAGTGGCGACGGGAGAACCAGCGGATGGCAAGCCAAAGATCCCCCCGGTAGGGCCTGGTGCCGGCAAGGCAGGGCCCCCGGCAGGGTCTGACGCCACCAAGGCAGTGCATGCGCAGTCGGGTGAGGTGGTGCAGAAGAAGAAGATGATGTAGCACCCGGTTTACTTTGTCAGCTCCCTCTTGCGGGGGCCTAAGTCAAGGTACTCCGGTGTGCAAAAATTGCTCTTCGGCCTCCTTATGGCCTCGAGGAAGCTACATCATTACTTCCAAGCCCACGAGATCACTGTCGTCACCCGCCTCCCATTGCAACGGATACTGCATAACCCAGATGCAACCGGAAGGATTGTAGAATGGGCCTTGGAGTTGTCATGTTTTGGTTTGAAGTTTGAAAGTACCTCGACAATCCAGAGCAGAGTCTTGGCGGAGTTCATTTGCAGAATGGACCTCAACGCCCGATGAAGAAATCCAGGAGACCGCTCTCCCCGGCAAGGAAGCAGACCGCAACTGGATCATGTACTTTGATGGGGCTTTCTCGCTGCAAGGCGCCAGTGCCGGCATGTTGCTCGTCGCACCCACCGGAGAGCACCTCAAGTACGTGGTCCGGATGCACTTTCCCAGGGAGATGTCCACCAACAACACTGCGGAGAATGAGGGGCTGCTTGCCGGTCTCAGGATCACGGCAGACCTCGGGGTTAAGAAGCTCATCGTCAGGGGTGACTCGCAGCTTGTTGTCAGACAGGTCAACAAGGATTACTAGAGCCCATTGATGGAGGCCTACGTAGATGAAGTGAGGAAGCTGGAGGAACACTTTGACGGTATCCAAGAGGAGCATGTTCCCCGAGCGGAGAACGACATCGCAGATTACCTGTCGAAGCGTGCCGCATTCAAGCTACCTGTGGAACCAGGTACCTTTTTGCTCCGGTTAACTCAGCTATCCGTCGAACCATCAATAGGGCAGAACAAGCGGAGGAAATCAGGTCCCGGTAGGTACTTTCCTGCCGAGCCCCCTGGGATGGCCGGCAAGGATGTTGCCGAGCACACTCAGCCTGCCCAAGAGCAACTGACTCCGGCAGGGCGTCAAGCCCTGGCCGTAGAGACAGCCGCTCCCACGGCAGAGGAGATGCCTTTGGTCCTTGCCGTCGAGCCCCAGGCTCCGGCATGGGCACAACATACCGTATAATTCCTCCAAACAGGGGAGCTTCCTGAGGAGCAGGAAGAAGCGGAAAAAGTAGCCCGTCGGTCTGCCCTGTACCAGTTCGTCGGTGACGTCCTGTACAGGAGGAGGCCGAACGGTGTGAAATTGAAGTGCATCCCCCCAGAGGAAGGACTGGAGTTGTTAGCAGAGATACATGGAGGCATATGTGGCTCCTACATAAGGTCGAGGGCCCTTGCCGGCAAGGCGTTCCGGCAAGGTTTCTTCTGGCCCACCGCCCTCGAGGATGCGACGACACTAGTAACCAAGTGTGAAGCGTGTCAGTTCCATTCAAAAGAGCTTCATCAACTAGCTCAAGCCCTTCAAACAATCCCTCTCTCCTGGCCATTCTCGGTCTAGGGGCTCGATATACTGGGCCCCTTCCCCCGTGCAGTCGGTGGCATTGAGTACTTGTACGTTGCAATCGACAAGTTCACAAAGTGGCCGGAAGTGGAAGGAGTGAGAAAGGTGACAGCACAGTCAGCCGTCAAGTTCTTCAAGGGACTGGTCTGCCGCTTTGGTGTGCCAAGCAGAATTATCACCGCCAACGGCACGCAGTTCACAAGCCACACCTTCATGTAGTACATTCAAGACCTCGGCAGCAAGGTCTGTTTTGCTTCCGTGGCACACCCTTGGAGCAACGGCCAAGCGGAGAGGGCGAATGCTGAAGTGTTGCGAGGCCTGAGAACGAAGACCTTTGACAGGCTGCACAAGAGCGGAAGGAGCTGGATTGATGAGTTGCCGGCGGTTCTTTGGTCGATCAGGACGACGCCAAATCAAGCCAACGGTCAGACACCCTTTGCCCTAGTATATGGGGCACAGGCAGTTCTCCCCACGGAACTCATATACGGGTCACCTCGAGTGCTCGCTTATGATGAGCTTGAGCAAGAGCAGTTGCGGCATGATGACGCAATGCTCCTTGAGGAAGATCGTCTTTGGGCGGCTGTGAGAGCAACACGCTACCAGCAAGCCTTGCACCGCTACCGTAGCCGCAAGGTTCATGCCCGAAGCTTTGAGGAAGGCGACCTTGTTCTTCGGCGCATTCAGTTGGCCAAGAATACCAACAAGTTGACGCCAAAGTGGGAAGGCCCTTATCGGGTAATACAAGTCACCAGGCCCGGCGCAGTCCACCTGGAGACCGAAGATGCCGTCCCAGTGAGTAATTCCTGGAACATCGAGCATCTTCGCAAGTTTTATCCATAAGGCGCGGCTTGCCGGGCCCCCCGGCAAGCCACCTTTTGTACAAGGGCAAGGCATGTAACCCTCTGTACAAAGCCAGGCGCAGATCCTGAGCATAAATAAACGAAGCGCTGGCGCCCTAAGTTCTAGCATGCATGCTAGGTCGAGTCTCTTCCCTGGTTAGGGTTGATAGTGCTTAGCGACGGCTAACCCCTAGCTTAGAGGTCGAGTGTGTGTCTCTCTGTCTCTTTTCTGTCCTCTTTTAGTTCGCAGGGCACATGAGCACTTCTGCTGAGCTACTTGGAAGAAAGGGCACAGACCGGCGTCCCAACCCCGGCAAACCAAAGTTACCGGGGGTTGCAAGTACAAGGATCCAACCGCGGCAAGATGAGATTGCTGGGGGCTGCAAATCCAGATACGTCTTTTATCCTCTATCATGCATTTCATTATGAAACTGGGATATGTGAAACCTCGTTTTATTTCTAGGCCACCGTGCTCCCCTTTTCTATACCCAAGGATTATCTCCTGGGCTCGGATTTGGTTGTAGTCGCGGCGGCAAGGAAATAGAACGATGAGCCTAAGCCCGCTTCATCCCTGCCTCCGCCAAGGGCGCGAGAATGGTCGAGCGAAGTGGGGGGACGGCAAGGCCTATTGTCGGGCGGAAAACGTTTATCTTAAATAGTGACAAGGATTCGCTCCTTGTCGTGGGTTCCATCCATGAACGAAAACCCACGACAAACACCCCTTTTTCATTAAAAACATCCCATACAGGTATAGTTCATATGAAATGAAAAACATGAATAAGGGGGATTACAAGCTTTAAATTTAACAAGGCCTGAAGGCTTACAGATTAAAAAAGAGAGGAGATGCCCGTAATCCCTTTCTTGTCCCGCTCCTCACGAGGCAGGTCAAGGACGCGAAAGGGCAAAAGGGGCACCTGGGCGAGCTACGAGCAGCAGAAAGCACCAAGAGAACACCTCGATGGCCGCCCACGGATGGGCCGGTAATGACGGTGCAGGGAAAGGAGCTGGAAGACGAGGTGGCAGGACCGGCAATACGCGACGAAGGCTTCGGTGCCCGCGTACTCCGAGTTGACGGCCTTGCCGCCCACCCTCTTCCTCTTCCGCAGCCTCCCGATGCCAGCCGCCCAAGGAGACGGCCCCAAGAAGTTCAAGGAGCTGGCCCCTCCCCCGGCAAAACTCTGCCGGATGAGCGGCCAGGCGCAGATGCTGCTGTCCTCCTCATCACTTTCGCTCGAGGAAGAGCTTCCATCATCGGAATCTCCGTCAGAGGAGCTCTCCACGCAGCACTTCAGGCGAGTCCCAAAGTCTCCGAAGACCTTGACGGAGAGCAGGCCATCCTCCATTAATTTGAAGTAGAGGACGAGCCCCGCCGTCAAGTTGTGGATGCGGGCGAACGTCTTCCATCCATGATGGAGGTACATGACCCGAGGAGCCGGGAAGTCAACGTCGACCCGCGTGCCCCCATTCCCACAGCCCCTCATGTGCAATCTGAGGGATTGGGGCGGTTCACGCTCCATCTCCCGAGCAAATGGGGCGGGAAGATGAAGACGGCGACGCGGAGGCCGGCGCAGCCTGATGAAGAACTCACGGGGCTGGTCTCCAACATGGCCTTCCATCGGAAAAGGTATCATTGGCGGGGTTGAAGCCGGCGCGCCGCCCCGTCCTCCTCTTCCCCGAGTACCACGACCTCTGCCCCGGCCTCACCCACGGCCTCGCCACCTCCCCTTCCCCTCGCGGCCAGCTCCACCATCGCGAGCTCAGGAGGGGGAAGGACGCGCTGTCGAGCGGCGACCCTCGTCGCCACCGTCGAGAGACCGGGATTCCCTTTCTCCATGGCGAGTGAAAGGAAGAAGCAGAAGCAGGAGGAGATAGATGACAGAATAGTGCGGGATGACGTCCCCCCTTCCCCCTCCTTATAAAGGGGCGGGCTCGGGGCTCGGCCGCCCCGCTCGGCCAATCCAGCCACCAGAGGCGCAGGGAACCGAGACCGACCCGCTGCCCCAATCAGCGACGACCTGGTTTCCCGCCTCCACCGCTTGCCACCCCAAGCGCATGGAGGACACGTGGCGAACATGCAGAGTCGAGGGGACGGGTGAAGCGACCTCTCCCCACCCCGTGATCGTGGGGTGTGGACGCCCTGAAGACCGCGACCCGGCCCCGCACAGTAAATAAGCCGCGCCTCCGTCTTTTTATGGGGAAGGCGCGAGCCGCCTCTTTACCATGATGTGACGAATGCATGCGGAAACCGCCCCACGCATGCCGCCCACGTCACGCACACCCCACCATGTCGCGCGCGGGTCGTGGGAAGCGCAGCGCGCAGAAAAGTTTTACCAAGGTAAAAACCGCCCCGCCTGCCCGCGCACCGTTTTGGGCCTGGCCCAACAACATGTTGCGCTTATGTGTGGCCCAGGCCCGGGGGCTCCTGTCGGTGTACAAAAGAAGGGGCGTACCTTTTTACCACTTTACCAGTGCACGGACAGTTAGAGCCGCGCCCACGGCCACACCAAGCAGAGCAGCGGAGGTGAACCGAGGTAAAATCGAAGCCCGAGGCAGCCAGAGCAACACCAAGGCCAAGACCACAAAGAGCAGAGGGACGAAGCAGGTTCCCCCGGCAATACCTTGCCGGGGCAGCCTCAACGGCCCCGGCAAGACCCTTGCCGGGGTGGCCCGTCAAAACACCAACAGAGCGAGCCACCCTTGAGCCCACGTCCCCAACACCATTAGCCACGTTGGGCCAAGGCTCGGGAGGCACCTCTGTGGTGGCATGCAAATCTCTGTGAAGACAAGGAATATTCAAGATCAGATGAGGATTAGAAGGCGGTGATCCTCGGCAAGACCCTTGCCGAGGGGAACCACAAGACCCCTCGGCAAGATCCTTGCCGGGGACGACAGCGCGCCACGGCAAGGCCCTTGCCGGGCCACCCCGCAAGGCCCTCGCCAAGGGCGCCAGCAGGGCCACTGCCAGGCCCGCACCAACCAAGTCTCCACCGCCGTTCGCATGCAGCTGCCAGCTCAACCAGCTGAGCAGGCACCTGCGTGGCAACATGCAGCTCCCAGGCCAACTCATCAAGCGCCTGGGTGACGGCATGCAGATCTTCGTGAAGGCTCGACCACCGCGCCACCTCAGATGCCTGCCTGCCTGCATGGCGCCGCACGCAACACTGGCCAGGGCGCGTGTCGAAGCAAGGAGGAGCAGCGACGGACGGGACGGGCCTCGCCCCCGTCCCCGATAAAGCTAGGGGACACCTCAGCGGCGCATTAAATGCGTCTTGTCCTATAATACGAGCGATAAGCTCGCAATACTTTACGCCTTTCCACCTCCTGTATGCCACTATGGCAGCCCCTTTCGACTATAAATGGAGGCCCATGGCATACTTGAGAAGGATTCGGCTCTTTGGAACCACACACCCCAGCATGGCTAGTTCGAGAGCTCAAGAACTCTCTGAAATACACCCACCAAAGCAGGACTAGGGTTTTACGCATCTTCGCGGCCCGAACCTGGGTAAACGATCCTTGTGCTGACTACTAATCCTGCTCTTCTCGCAACCCTGCGCCCCGGCAACCAAAGTAGGGATTCTTGTGATCCCATAGGGGTCGTTCCACACCGACATAGTGCATCAGGCTAACGCGCTGCATCAGCTCATAGCAAGCTCCAGTACTCCCCACCAGACGGCCGGCCCGAGTAAAGGAGACAAGCATTCCACCATAATGGGAAAGCTTGATATCACGCGCACTACAAGCGGCTCGCCCGCCGCATCTCCTCAGGGCTCGGGCCACACTCACTCCCCAAGCATCTACACGAGTGTTCAACGCCATTAACCCCAAGCTAGAGCCCGGGGACTGGCCCAGGTCTCTCCTCTTCAGCATAACCAGAAGAAAGCAGAGGGTGGAGGAGGAGAGACGTGTGGATGAATAGTCCCACTTCTCCCCCACCCCCTCTTTTATAGGCTGATCGAGGCTAGGAGCTGATTCCTCGGCGGGTAACTGCCGTCCTCGTCCACCAATCCAAGAAGACTGGGGCCTACCTTGATGCTCTCCCGACCACGCGCCTCTGTTACATGCCCCATTCAATGCATGCAGCATACGTGGACAAGGATAAGAGCATGGTGGGAAGAGTGAATTAGCAGTTACCCACCCATGCGTTAAAGTCATTCACGTGCCATTACAAAGGTGGTTCCACTGCAATTGGAGTTACGCGATGCACAAGAAAACCGAAAATTGACCTAGGCTCAGGTTAATGAAGAAGCAAAGAAGACCTCAAAGGACAAGCAACTACTACCCTCTTGCGTGTGCACTGGTTAGGGCCTACCCCGACGACGCCTAAGAGCGCGTTCGGTCCAGGCCCGGGGGCTCCGGTCGGTCCAACAGACCCTGGGTCTGTTGCTCATAATGTGCACATGCCTTAGAGCATGATTGCAGCATCCAAGACTAGACCAAGCGAGAGAGATGAGCTCTTTGAGGAATCAGAGTGCGGATCAAGAAGACCAAGTCAAGCCAAAGGAAGCGAGATATCAATAAGGAAAAAACCTCCCTTGCCGGGCGGGCGAGCCTGGAGAGGTCAAGGTTACCCCAAAGACAAACCTCAAGACCGTCCCGGTAGTCCTGCCCGGCCTTACAAAGGCAAACCACCCCGCCAAGGCTTCACCGCTCCACCTCACAGCGATGCAAGTCATTGATCGGTACGGTGTCAAGCCCCCAAGTGTCTAAGTAGCTGTTTCTTGCCACATGGCAGCTACTTCCTATGGAAATCACCTCCAAATGACACCCATCCAGAGACGTATCAAGCAGGCAGGTGAGAAGCTGGCCGAACTGCCCGACAAGGCTTGCCGGACACCCATGATAGCACTATTTGCAGAGTTAGGTATGATAGCACTGTTTGCTCTCTAATCAGTACACAATGACTGAGTTGCCACTATGGTGACCCCTTGGTCTATAAAAAGAGGCCCGTGGAAACCATAGAAAGGATTTGGACACTTCTAAACTCGTGCGTGCATAGCCGCTCTTGCCCCGAGGCAACCCTGCCGGGCTAGAACGCTGCGTTTCCACCACAATCCACCATCAATCCACCAAAGTGTCGGTGCAACAAACCCTAGGGTCTGTTACCCAGACTGTGCACAGGCCTAAGGATAAGATTGTAGCGCCCAAGATCAGACCAAGCACAAGAGATCAGTTCTTTGAAGAATCAAAGTGCAGATCAAGAAGACCAAGTCAGGCCAGAGAGGCAAGATATCACTAAGAGAAAAACCTCCTTTGCCGGGCAGGCGAACCTGGCAAGGGAAAGGTTGCCCCGAAGACAAGCCTCCAGACTGCCCTGGCAGGCTTGCCGGGCACAGCAAGGGCAGGCTACCCCGCCAAAGCTTCACCGATCCACCTCACAAGTCATCAATCAGTGCGGGATCAAGCCCCTAAGTGACTAAGTGGTTGCTTCTGGCCACATGGCAGCCACTTCCTAGGCAATCACCTCCAAATGACACCCATCATGAGACGTGTCAGGCAAGCAAGCGCGAAGCTGGCAAAGCATTGTCGGGCACACTGTGATGTGACACTAAGCGGTGCATTTAATGCGCTCTGCCCGCCTACAGAGTTAGGTATCATAGCACTGTTTGCTAACTAATTAGTATGTAATGACTGATTTGACATTTGGTGACCCCTTGATGTATAAAAGGAGGCCCATGGCAACCGTAGAGAGGATTGATACGTCCATTTTGCATCATGCTTTTATATCAATATTTATTGCATTATGGGCTGTTATTACACATTATGTCACAATACTTATGCCTATTCTCTCTTATTTTACAAGGTTTACATGAAGAGGGAGAATGCCGGCAGCTGGAATTCTAGGCTGGAAAAGGAGCAAATATTAGTGACCTATTCTGCACAACTCCAATAGTCCTGAAACTTCACGGAGGCATGTTTTGGAATGTATAAAAAATACTGGAGAAAGAATCAACCAGAGGGGGCCCACACCCTAGCCACGAGGGTGGGGGCGCGCCCTACCCCCCCGGGTGCGCGCCCTGCCTCGTGGCCCCCCTGGCAGGCCTCCGGTGCCCATCTTCTGCTATATGAAGTCTTTTACCCTGGAAAAAATCATAAGCAAGCTTTCAGGAAGAAACACCGCCGCCATGAGGCGGAACCTTGGCGGAACCAATCTAGGGCTCCGGCGGAGCTGTTCTGGCGGGGAAACATCCCTCCGGGGGGGGGGAATCATCGCCATCGTCATCACCAACGATCCTCTCAGCGTGAGGGGGTCAATCTCCATCAACATCTTCATCAGCACCATCTCCTCTCAAACCCTAGTTCATCTCTTGTATCCAATCTTTGTCCCAAAACGTCAGATTGGTACCTGTGGGTTGCTAGTAGTGTTGATTACTCCTTGTAGTTGATGCTAGTTGGTTTATTTGGTGGACGATCATATGTTCAGATCCTTTATGCATATTAATACCCCTATTATTATGAACATGAATATGATTTGTGAGTAGTTACGTTTGTTCCTTAGGACATGGGAGAAGTCTTGCTATAAGTAGTCATGTGAATTTTGTGTTCGTTCGATATTTTGATGAGATGTATGTTGTCTTTCCACTAGTGGTGTTATGTGAACGTCGACTACATGACACTTCACCATTGTTTGGTACTAGAGGAAGGCATTGGGAAGTAATAAGTAGATGATGGGTTGCTAGAGTGACAGAAGCTTAAACCCTAGTTTACGCGTTGCTTCATAAAGGGCTGATTTGGATCCATATGTTTCATGCTATGGTTACGTTTACCTTAATACTTTTTTTGTAGTTGCGGATGCTTGCAAGAGGGGTTAATCATAAATGGGATGCTTGTCCAAGAAATGGCAGTACCCAACCACCGGTCCACCCACATGCCAAATTATCAAAGTAACGAACGTGAATCATATGAGCGTGATGAAAACTAGCTTGACGATAATTCCCATGTGTCCTCGGGAGCGATTTTCTCTATATAAGAGTTTGTCCAGGCTTGTCCTTTGCTACAAAAAGGATTGGGCCATCTTGCTGCACCTTATTTACTTTCATTACTCGTTGCCCGTTACAAATTACCTTATCACAAAACTATCTGTTACCGATAATTTCAGTGCTTGCAGAGAATACCTTACTGAAAACCGCTTGTCATTTCCTTCTGCTCCTCGTTGGGTTCGACACTCTTACTTATCAAAAGGAG
This sequence comes from Triticum aestivum, assembly GCF_018294505.1. Lineage (NCBI taxonomy): Eukaryota > Viridiplantae > Streptophyta > Magnoliopsida > Poales > Poaceae > Triticum > Triticum aestivum. The sequence continues at coordinate 157,350,633 of NC_057805.1, forward strand.
AACGATAGATCCCCTATACTTGTGGGTCATCAAGACTCTTTTCTGGCGCCGTTGCCAGGGAGTGAAGCGCCTTTGGTAGGTGGAATTTGGTAAGGAAAGATTTATATAGTGTGCTGAAATTTACTGTCACTTGTTACTATGGAACATAATCCTTTGAGGGGCTTGTTCGAGGTATCTTCACCTTGACCAGTAGAGCAAATAGTTGCTCCTCAACCTACTGAACCTACTGAAAATGTTTACTTTGAAATTCCTTCGGGTATGATAGAGAAACTACTAGCTAATCCTTTTACAGGAGATGGAACATTACATCCCGATTTGCACCTAATCTATGTGGATGAAGTTTGTGGATTGTTTAAGTTTGCAGGTATGCCCAAGGGTGTTATCAAGAAGAAGGTCTTCCCTTTATCTTTGAATGGAAAGGCATTGACATGGTTTAGGCTATGTGATGATATGGGACCATGGAACTGCAAGCGATTGAAATTGGAATTTCATCAGAAGTTTTATCCTATGCATCTTGTTCATCGTGATCGTAATTATATATATAATTTTTGGCCTCGTGAAGGAGAAAGCATCGCTCAAGCTTTGGGGAGTCTTAATTTAATCTTATATTCATGCCCCAATCTTGAGCTCTCAAGAGAAATTATTATTCAAAAAATTTATGCTCGGCTTTCTCTCAATAATCGCTCCATGCTCGATACTTCTTGTACTGGCTCTTTTATGATGAAGACTATTGAATTCAAATGGGATATATTGGAGAGAATTAAATGCAACTCCGAAGATTGGGACCTCGACGAAGGTAAGGAGTCAGGTATAACACCTAAATTTGATTGTGTTAAACCTTTTATGGATACCGATGTTTTCCGTGAATTTAGCACTAAATATGGACTTGATTCTGAGATAGTAGCTTCTCTCTGTGAATCCTCTGCTAATCATGTTGATCTCCCTAAGGATAAGTGGTTTAAATATAATCCTCCCATTGAAGTAAAAGTAGTTTCACCTATTAAAGTTGAAGAAAAGACTATCACTTATAATGTTGATCCTGTTGTTCCTACTGCTTATATTGAGAAACCACCTTTCCCTGCTAGAATAAAGGATCATGCTAAAGCTTCAAATGTGGTTTGTAAGAGTAACACTAGAACACCTACACCCCCTGAGCAAATTAAAGTTGAACCTAGTATTGCTATGGTTAAAGATCTATTGGCTGATAATATTGATGGGCATGTTATTTACTTCTGTGATGAAGCTGCTAGAATTGCTAGACCTGATACTAAAAATAAACATAAACCTGTTGTAGGCATGCCTGTTATTTCTGTTAAAATAGGAGATCATTGTTATCATGGCCTATGTGATATGGGTGCTAGTGCAAGTGCAATACCTCAATTCTTATACAAAGAAATTATGCATGATATTGCACCTGCTGAGATAGAGGAAATTGATGTTACAATTAGGCTTGGCAATAGAGACACTATTTCACCAGTTTGGATTGTTAGAGATGTTGAAGCCTTGTGTGGGAAAGTTAAATATCCTGCTGATTTTCTTGTTCTTGGTTCCCCAGAAGATAGCTTTTGTCGCATCATATTTGTAGACCCTTCTTGAATACTATTAATGCTAGGATAGACTGCAAAAAGGATGTCGTTACTATCGGTTTGGGGGATATGCCTCATGAGTTTAATTTTGCTAAATTTCGTAGACAACCCCATGATAAAGAATTACCTAGTAAAGATGAAATTATTGGTCTTGACTCTATTGCCGTGCCTCCTAATGATCCTTTAGAACAATATTTGCTCAACCATGAAAATGATATGTTTATGAATGAAAGAAGGGAAATAGATGAAGTATTATTTAAACAGGGACCTATTTTGAAACACAACTTGCCTGTTCAAATACTAGGGGATCCTCCTCCACCCAAGGGTGATCCCGTGTTTGAGATTAAACCATTACCTGATACTCTTAAATATGCTTATCTTGATGAGAAAAAGATATATCCTATTATTATTAGTGCTAACCTTTTGGAACATGAAGAAAAGAAATTATTGAAAACTCTGAAGAAGCACCGTGCTGCTATTGGATATACTCTTGATGATCTTAAGGGCATTAGTCCCACTTTATGCCAGCACAAAATAAAATTGGAGAAAGATGCTAAACCAGTTGTTGATCACCAACGATGGTTAAATCCTAAGATGAAAGAAGTGGTAAGAAAAGAAATACAAAAGCTTCTCGAGACAGGTATAATCTATCCCGTTGCTGATAGTCGGTGGGTAAGTCCTGTCCATTGTGTCCCTAAGAAGGGAGGTATTACCGTTGTTCCTAATGATAAAGATGAATTGATCCCACAAAGAATCATTACAGGTTATAGAATGGTAATTGATTTCCGCAAACTAAATAAAGCAACTAAAAAGGATCATTACCCTTTACCTTTTATTGATCAAATGCTAGAAATTATCCAAACATACACATTTTTGCTTTCTAGATGGTTATTCTGGTTTCTCTCAAATACCTGTGTCAAAAGAGGATCAAGAAAAGACCACCTTTACTTGTCCTTTCGGTACCTCTTCTTAGAGATGTATGCCTTTTGGTTTATGTCATGCACCTGCTACCTTTCAAAGATGCATGATGGCTATATGCTCTGATTTTTGTGAAAATATTGTTGAGGTTTTCATTGATGATTTCTCCGTATATGGAACTTCTTTTGATGATTGCTTGAGCAACCTTGATCTAGTTTTGCAGGGATGTGAAGAAACTAATCTTGTCTTGAATTGGGAGAAGTGCAACTTTATGGTTAATGAAGGTATTGTCTTGGGGCATAAAATTTCTGAAAGAGGTATTGAAGTTGATAAAGCTAAAGTTGATGCTATTGAAAAGATGCCATGTCCCAAGGACATTAAAGGTATAAGAAGTTTCCTTGGTCATGCCGGTTTTTATAGGAGGTTCATTAACGACTTCTAAAAAAATTCTAGGCCTCTGACTAATCTCTTACAAAAAGATGTTCCTTTTATCTTTGATGATGATTATGTAGAAGCATTTGAAATACTTAAGAAGGCCTTGATTTTTGCACCTATTGTTTAGCCACCTGATTGGAATCTACCCTTTGAAATTATGTGTGATGCTAGTGATTATGCTGTAGGTGATGTTCTAGGACAAAGAGTTGATAAGAAATTAAATGTCATCCAATATGCTAGTAAAACTCTAGACAGTGCCCAATGAAATAATGCTACTACTGAAAAAGAATTTTTAGCAGTTGTATTTGCTTGTGATAAGTTCAGACCTTATATTGTTGATTCAAAAGTAACTGTTCGCACTGATCATGCTGCTATTAAATATCTTATGGAAAAGAAAGATGCTAAACCTAGACTTATTAGATGGGTTATCTTGCTACAAGAATTTGATTTGCATATTATAGATAGAAAGGGAGCTGAGAACCCCGTTGCAGACAACTTGTCTAGGTTAGGGAATGTTCTTGATGACCCACTACCTATTGATGATAGCTTTCCTGATGAACAATTAGCTGTCATAAATGCTTCTCGTACTGCTCCATGGTATGCTGATTATGCTAATTACATTGTTGCTAAATTTATACCACCTAGTTTCACATACCAACAAAAGAAAAAGTTTTTCTATGATTTAAGACATTACTTCTGGGATGTCCCACACCTTTATAAAGAAGGAGTAGATGGTGTTATTAGACATTGTATACCTGAGCATGAACAGGAACAGATCCTACACAAGTGTCACTCCGAGGCTTATGGAGGACACCACGCTGGAGATAGAACTGCACATAAGGTATTGCAATCCGGTTTTTCTTGGCCTACTCTCTTCAAAGATGCCCGTAATTTTGTCTTGTCTTGTGATGAATGTCAAAGAATTGGTAATATTAGTAGACGTCAAGAAATGCCTATGAACTATTCACTTGTTATTGAACCATTTGATGTTTGGGGCTTTGTTTATATGGGACTGTTTCCTTCCTCTAACGGGTATACACATATTTTAGTTGCTGTTGATTACGTTACTAAGTAGGTAGAAGCTATTCCAACTAGTAGCGCTGATCATAACACCTCTATTAAGATGCTTAAAGAAGTTATTTTTCCGAGGTTTGGAGTCCCTAGATATTTAATGACCGATGGTGGTTCACATTTTATTCATGGTGCTTTTCGTAAAATGCTTGCTAAGTATGATGTTAATAATAGAATTGCATCTCCGTATCACCCGCAGTCTAGTGGTCAAGTAGAATGGAGTAATAGAGAGCTCAAATTAATTTTGCGAAAGACTGTTAATAGATCTAGAAACAATTGGTCCAAGAAACTTGATGATGCATTATGGACCTATAGAACTGCATACAAAAATCCTATGGGTATGTCTCCGTATAAAATGATTTATGGAAAAGCATGTCACTTACCTCTCGAACTAGAACACAAAGCATATTGGGCCATTAAAGAGCTCAATTATGATTTCAAACTTGCCGGTGAGAAGAGGCTATTTGACATTAGCTCACTTGATGAATGGAGAACTCAAGCCTATGAGAATGCCAAACTGTTTAAAGAAAAAAGTTAAAAGATGGCATGACAAAAGGATACAAAAGCGTGAGTTTAATGTAGGTGATCATGTGTTGCTATTCAACTCTCGTTTAAGATTTTTTGCAGGAAAACGTCTCTCTAAATGGGAAGGTCCTTACGTTATCGAGGAGGTCTATCATTCCGGTGCCATAAAAATCAACAACTTCGAAGGCACAAATCCAAAGGTGGTGAACGGTCAAAGAATCAAACATTATATCTCAGGTAATCCTTTAAATGTTGAAACCAATGTTATTGAAACCGTAACCCCGGAGGAATACATAAGGGACACTTTCCAGAATGTTTCAGACTCCGAAAAGGAATAGGTATGTGGTACGGTAAGTAAAACGACTCCAAAACAGTTCTAATAGCAATTTTTCCCCGTTTTGGAATATTTAAGAAAATAGGAAAATAAGAAGCAGTCCGGGAAGGAGACAAGGCGTCCACGAGGGTGGAGGGCACGCCCTACCCCCCTGGGCGCGCCCCCTGACTCAGGGGCACCTCCTGTGCTCTCCGGACTCCGTTTTCTTGCACGATACTTCTTTTGGTTGGTAAAAAATCATTATATAATCTCCTGAAAACATTGAGATGCGTGAGGGGTTGCTGCACATCCGCGATGTTGAGGGACCAAGGAGGACCGGATGCGTGGAGACAAGGCTCAAGGCAATGGAGCAACAAGTTTTCAAGTGCCAGGAGATGGTGGAACATGGACTCGACGCCAATCATATAATGATCACGGAGTTCACCAACAATCACAAGATGGATGCCAAGAACATTGGGGAGGCCATCTTCAAGCTTCACGAGCAAATTGAGCGTCTCCAAGCCCAGATGTATGACCTGCAAAACCAAAACTGTGAGTATGAATATAGATTCAAGAGGATGAGTTTGGCTGCAGATTTGAGGATTCCAGAGACTCGATCATCCTTCTATGATGGTGAGCCTATGCCTTGGAAGATGGACAACAATCCTACATCATCAAAAACTCCATCATCACCACCCGGAGGAAAGAGATATAATCACATGGGTATGGGCACTCACCTTGGCAACTGCCAAGCTTGGGGGAGCTGCCTCGGTATCGTATCACCATCACAATCCTATCTTTGCCATTTTTCTTAGTTCGATCCTTTTGGTAATATCATGATCTAGTAGAATAAAGTTTGAGTATGATCTAGTTTCGAGTTTTGCTTTATGATCCCTCTATGTAATCGAGTCCATGAGCCATATATAATAAAGATTAGTCTTGAGTCAAGGGCTTGATTATCTTGCTATGATCATGAGGGAATAAAAGAAAAAGAAAGAATAAAAATAAGTAAAGTGATCATATTGATCTTATGGAGAGTAATGACTTCACATATAAAGAGTATGATGAATAAAAGTTGTTGAGAGTTGACAAACATAGTTTTGGTCATCGTTGAAATTAATAGGAACTAATAAAGAAAGATAGGTTTTCACATATAAATATACTATCTTGGACATCCTTTATGATTGTGAGCACTCATTAAAATATGACATGCTAAAGAGTTGATGTTGGACAAGGAAGATAACGTAATGGGTTATATAAGACTACTTGTGATGATTCCCTCTGCGAAGGGCCTATCTTTTTATTGTCTTATACCTTATACAAGAGTCATGGTGATCTTCACCTTTCCTTTTTACATTTTATCCTTTGGCAAGCACCTTGTGTTGGAAAGATCCCGATATATATATATATATATATATATATATATATATATATATCCAATTTGATGTAAGTTAGCATGAACTATTATAGTTGACATTACCCTTGAGGTAAAAGGTTGGGAGGCAACACTATAAGCCCCTATCTTTCTCGGTGTCCAATTGAAACTCCATAACCATAAGTATTGCGTGAGTGTTAGCAATTATGAAAGACTAAATGATAGTTGAGTATGTGGACTTGCTGAAAAGCTCTTATATTGACTCTTTCCGATGTTATGATAAATTGCAATTGCTTCAATGACTGAGATTATAGTTTGTTACTTCTCAATGGAGTTTCTGATTCACACTTTACATTGTGAATATATTATTACTTGAGCATAAGAAATCATATGACAATATCTATACATGTTGCTGTTATAAGAATGATCATGATGCCCTCATGTCCGTATTTTATTTTATCGACACCTCTATCTCGAAACATGTGGACATATTTTTCGATATTGGCTGCCGCTTGAGGACAAGCGAGGTCTAAGCTTGGGGGAGTTGATACGTCTATTTTGCATCATGCTTTTATATCGATATTTATTGCATTATGGGCTGTTATTACACATTGTCACAATACTTATGCCTATTCTCTCTTATTTTACAAGGTTTACATGAAGAGGGCGAATGCCGGCAGCTGGAATTCTGGGCTAAAGGAGAAAATATTAGAGACCTATTCTACACAACTCCAAATGTCCTGCAACTTCACGGAGGCACGTTTTGGAATATATAAAAAATACTGGAGAAAGAATCAACCAGAGGGGGCCCATACCCTGGCCACGAGGGTGGGGGGCGCCCCTACCCCCTGGGCGCGCCCCTGCCTCATGGGCCCCCTGGTAGGCCTCTAGTGCTCATCTTCTGCTATATGAAGTCTTCTACCCTGGAAAAAATCATAAGCAAGCTTTCAGGAAGAAACACCGCCGCCACGAGGCGGAACCTTGGCGGAACCAATCTAGGGCTCCGGCGGAGCTGTTCTACCGGGGAAACATCCCTCCGGGAGGGGGAAATCATCGCCATCGTCATCACCAACAATCCTCTCAGCGTGAGTGGGTCAATCTCCATCAACATCTTCACCAGCACCATCTCCTCTCAAACCCTAGTTCATCTCTTGTATCCAATCTTTGTCCCAAAACCTCACATTGGTACCTGTGGGTTGCTAGTAGTGTTGATTACTCCTTGTAGTTGATGCTAGTTGGTTTATTTGGTGGAAGATCAGATGTTCAGATCCTTTATGCATATTAATACCCCTCTGATTATGAACATGAATATGATTTGTGAGTAGTCACGTTTGTTCCTGAGGACATGGGAGAACTCTTGCTATAAGTAGTCATGTGAATTTGGTATTCGTTTGATATTTTCATGAGATGTATGTTGTCTTTCCTCTAGTGGTGTTATGTGAACGTTGACTACATGACACTTCACCATTGTTTGGGCCTAGAGGAAGGCATTGGGAAGTAATAAGTAGATGATGGGTTGCTAGAGTGACAGAAGCTTAAACCATAGTTTATGCGTTGCTTCGTAAGGGGCTGATTTGGATCCATATGTTTCATGCTATGGTTAGGTTTACCTTAATACTTCTTTTGTAGTTGCGGATGCTTGCAAGAGGGGTTAATCATAAATGGGATGCTTGTCCAAGAAAGGGCAGTACCCAACCACCGGTCCACCCACATGCCAAATTATCAAAGTAACGAACGCGAATCATATGACCGTGATGAAAACTAGCTTGACGATAATTCCCATGTGTCCTCGGGAGCGCTTTTCTCTATATAAGAGTTTGTCCAGGCTTGTCCTTTGCTACAAAAAGGATTGGGCCATCTTTCTGCACCTTATTTACTTTCATTACTCGTTGCCCATTACAAATTACCTTATCACAAACTATCTGTTACCGATAATTTCAGTGCTTGCAGAGAATACCTTACTGAAAACCGCTTGTCATTTCCTTCTGCTCCTCGTTAGGTTGGCACTCTTACTTATCGAAAGGACTACGATAAATCCCCTATACTTGTGGGTCATCAAGGATTCGCACATTCATACGCGTGTAGTCGCTCTCTGTGACACACTGATTTTTGGCCCTTTTCTTTTTCTTTTTGATTTATTTGTTTTTGCTCTGATTTTCTTTTTGGAGCAGTTATTTGGACTTGAAACCTGGGAGATCATCATAATTTCTTCTCCGAAGTGACTCATCATTCTCAAATCTTTCCCAATATAATGTCATTTCATTTCTTGACCAAACCCGAAAATTCTTTTCTAAGGAATGTTCCTTTTTTATTAAAGGAATAACCCTATTTGTCCTTGGTTGTGAAGCAACCTGTATTTCTGTCACTCCCAAAATTCCCAAATAATTCTCATAATTTTTGGGGGTCATATATTGCTCAAATATGCCCAAACTTTCCTTTCCAAGCCCAACAAGAATTCCCCAATATTATTTCTTCATTTCTGTCCAGAGTGGCTTTCTATGAAGGAAGTGCCACCTATCCTTTCATGATTGCTCCCAAACATTTTGGGAATCATCTTACATCCAAATCATTGCCTCATGCCAAAATTCAGCTCCATTTGCCTAGTGAACTTCCTCAGCAATTTTTCAAAGTTTCTGTCAGACAGAAGCCATTGTGAAGGAAGTACTAGCTAGGATTATCAGAATGAGTTGAAATTTTGCATGCCTCTTCATGTTCTCATATCATTACACTCCTCCAAATTTCAGCTCCATCCAATCATCTATGTGAGCACAATTTCAAATTTTTTATTCTGTTAATATTTTCGGGTTGTGAAGGAAGTATAATTTATATTTCGTCATTAATTCTGAAAAATTACCAGATCATGCTCCTACCAATATCCCTTCTCTCCACCAACATTCGTACCATTTCATCAAGCCATTTTCTCCCCAAAAATTATTGCAAGTTTCTAGAGAGGACGTTTGTGAAGCAAGTACTATTTTGGCAAGTCCATTTGGTGTGAAATTTTTACATCTTTATATGTACAAAACATGCTTCCTTGCCAAATTTGAGCTCAAGTGGTTACTCAATGTGAGTGCATCATCTTGATCTTGATTCTGGACCAAATATGAAGTTGTGAAGCAACTATGATGTATCTTGGTCTAATTCCCCTCAAAATGCATAGGATGGAGTCCTTCCCATCTTAAACACCCCAGACAATTTATTTGGCTCCTATCTCTTCTGTGTTGATCACTGTACGATGATTCATTCTGATACAGCAAAGTTTCAGTGAAGCCTCACTTCTCACCTTGGTTTCTTTTGTTGATCCATCATCTCCCACAGCCCCTCTGACGCAACGACAACACTCTGGACATAGTGTGGCAGCCCCTCTAGTCCTATCTTTGCCATGCCAGGCGGTGATCGCGAGGAGTTTTGCCCGTGCATGTGCTCTGGCTGCAAAAAGCGTGCTTTGCGCGTGGAGTCGCGTCGTGCTGCTTCGCCCCGGCGGTGTACGCGCATCTCAGTGTGCTGACCTAACTCTTGCCTTCACCCATCGCTCTCGACTCCCGCCCCCTCCAAAATCCTCCTCGCCGGAGCTAGCCGCCGCGCGCCCACGGGTGCATAGTGCTCCTCTTGTCCCTGAACTCGCCTCGTTTTCTTCCTCCTATTCCCCTTGGCTCTTTCTTCTTCCTTTGAACCCCTCTGCTCCCTCTAGTCATCCCCGTCCTCCTCGTGCAGCTAGCGGCCATCTCCGGAGCAGACCCGTGAGCCATGGTGGTCCCAAGCTCTGGAGTCTACCTCCCTGTCTATTTAAGCCACCTCGGAGGCCGTCCCTCTTCGACCTCCACATCTCTCCCTCCCAATCACTCTCCGGAGTCCAGCAGCAAGGCTGGTGAGCCCTCTTCCTCCTCTCCGGCGAGGTGCCTCTCCGCTCGGCCTCTGCTCTGACCCGACTCCTCCCGTGCATCTCCTCCCCAGCCATCACCACCATCAAGTTCCTCTTCCTCCACTGATCCTCCTGGACCTCTTCCCCCGGCCAATCGTCCCCGGAATCATGGACTTCGCCGGCACCCGAATCACGCGGGCGCCAGAGATGAAGGGGACGACACTGTTCGGCCACCTCTCGAGGGCTGCGGGTACGGGCGTGACCGCCGTCAAGCGCCCGATCCATCACCGCCTTCGCCCAGCTCCGTCGTGGCCTCTACGCCAGCCAGTCGTCGCCGGTGAACCACCCCGGCCTCTCTCTCTCTCTCATTATAAACCTGCCAAGAGGGTGCCACCCGTAAGCCTCTCTCCCCCTCCCGAACAGTTTTTATGTGGAAGCGTATTCCAGGAAGACGCCTTCGACATCACCCCCCTCTGGGGATTTTTTGAAATTCTAATTAAATCAATTTAAATCCAGTTTGGCTCAACTTTGACCATGAATAACTCCTAAATTACAAGTCCAAATGAACTGATTATTTTTGCATTATTTTTCTTTTGAGCTCCTCTATTTTCTGGTAGAATTTGGTATTTTTCTCTGCTATCCAGATTTTTCGGACAGAGAAAAATGCATTATGTGTTAATTACAAATCTTTAGAAAATGTTTTTCAATAGGTTTTTGTGAGCTTGATGAAGACCAGGAGCTTTCCACTTCTTCTTGGAGCAAGGCAAGCCACACCCTCCATTTGCATGACTGCAATGCAATAATATGGTTTATTTAATTTAATTTGCTTAAAATATTGCATTAGTTATTAATGATTTGTTCATGGCATTTCTTGAAGTTGTTTTGATCTAGTTATTGCCATGATGATGCTTGGATTCCTAGGACTAATGCTTGCAGATGAGGATGACATGTTGCCATTGGATTAATAATGGATGTTATAGTAGTTGATATTATGCTTTGGAGTATTAATTTAGATTTGATGATATCATATGGATCTTAGGCTAATATGTTGATCTTGCTATTGGATTAGTAGTATCTTGGTACTTGGATTCATCATGATAGTAGTATGTTTCCCTTTGAGTAGTTTTGATATGATGATAAGTATGCTTCAGATTATTTGTAGGATATTGCTATGACTTGGATCATAGGTTGATAGATGATATCAGAGTATCAATTATCACAGATCAATCCTTGGGGATAAATTTCCTCATTAATTGGTCAGGTGCCACCAAACCGGGCTTTTCCAGTGCAACCACATTTGCCTTTATGGGAAGGCCCTAATGCGGTCTACTGTCATGTCTCTCGTTAATGCCTCCAACTAGGGATGGTTATGGGCGCGCGCTACCCTAATCAGGTAGGCGGGCATAAGCCTTGTGTGCCCGTGGTTGGTCTTGAGATCTCATGTACCCGTTTGGGACCATTTTTGTTTTGCCACGATGGTGGCCGTTGGATGTCGGAGTGGCTGGGAGAGTGTCATGGCAGTAGATTGGTTTTGTCAGAACGTCGTTGGTCCACCGGAATGGGAGCAAGAGGCCATGGGTTCTGTGGTGTGGGTACAGTGTACTAACCTCTATAGAGTGTGTGTTAAACCTATCGATAGATGCGTCCTCGGTTATGGGCACAGTTCGTACTAGGTCACACCATTCGATCAACACTCACATGACGGAATGACTTATAGGTGATTTTCTATGGTGATATTGTGAGCAGTAACAGCTTGACAGGATGCCGATAATGATGTTGAGATGAGCTTGAGGATGGTCATTCATTTTGTGATGTGGTCATGAGGTGATCATGTGGATGTTTTGAACACGAGGTGATCAGGTGGATCCCGAGGTGATCGAGATGGTATATTGGTTGGCTGGAGAGCCAAGAGAGAGATGGGTGTTGAGATTGAGATGTTTGTTTATCAACATTGTAGTAGTTTTATATCATGCTTAGTAGTTGCTTTCGCATCATGGCAGCTGTTATTTAAGTTAACTTGGCTAATGCTATGTTGTTGTTTTCCCTTGATGCTTTTGGTTGTTTTGAGCTTGCAACTACATTCCATGTACTGACCTGGCGTGTCATACCAGATTGCAGGTGATGCCATGATTGATTGATTGCTTGCCAAGGTTACCGCGTGTGTGAGCTAGATTGTGTCCCAGCCAGAGTCCCTGTAGAGTGGAGTTCACCACCTTCGTCGTTGTCACGCTGCTAGAAGTATTCCACTGCTACGAGTTGTTCCTCTACTAGCATAGAGCTACCTTAGCAGCCGTAGTGTCGTTGTGCTGATGTGATCCTTTGTAACATCAGACCTTGTTATCGCTTACTCTTTGTCATAAGAGCTGATTTGTTGTGGAACCCCGGCTCAGAGCAACCGGTTTACCTTGCATTGCCAGCCCAGAGATCATGTCTTGTGGCAACACACAACATCTTGGTACAGAAAACAACCGCTTTATTGATACTAGCAGAACATAGTTCATATTACATCAAGCTGCGAGGCCAAGCGGCAGACACGGTGTGGCTGAACAATATGTGCATTATTTAGTGAACATAAAGGGGCCTCGATCAAGACAACTACACGGAAGCGGAATGACGACAAAGCGGGACTCCGTAGCACAGGGACACCGATATGGACACGACCTATACTCGGACAGCACTCTGATCCAACGAGACTTTCCTGAAATCTAGCATGACACGCCAGGTCAGTACATTGAATGTACTTAAAAGATCATAACCAGCATAAACATAATGACAAATAATATCAAGATATTAACCAAATTATCATCGATGCAAAATCATACTAGGGACGAAGTGAACATGATCTCGTGCCTCAAGTCCCTCGGACTTGCTTACCAAACGAGTTACCTTGTAACCAAACGGTGATCTTACTCAGATCACAAACGGACCATCACTTTGGTATCCCTAAACGGGTTACCTCGTAACCAAACGGTGATCTTTCTCGGATCACAAACGGGCCAACACTTTGGTCTCTCCAAACGGGTTACCTCGGAACCAAACGATGACCTTTCTCGGATGACAAACGGTCCATCACTTTGGTCTCCATCATCAATATAGTTTCTCAACCATTATCTTTCCAACAGTGCCATGTTATTAACATTAGTGTGCATGATTATTTAAACGTTGACCCATGGTGTGACCTACTTCCGAGTTATGTCCGTAACCGAGGATGCGGCTACCGATAAAATAACGGCATTCTGATGGAACCCCTGCATTGCCATGACACTCACCCGGCCACTGTGACTTACTCCCCACTGGGCTAAGTCCTCGGTGGCCCCGTGCCTACCAAAGGCATCAACAGCCACAGTCGTGGCAAAACGGCCACCATCGTGACAAAATATAAACGGTCCCAAATGGGGACAAGTTACCATTACAACTACGGGCACACAAGGTTCTGTCTGCTTACCGAGCCAGGGACGCACGCCCATAACCTTCCCTCGTTGGAGGCACCGACCAGAGGCATGACGACGGACCGAATAAAGGCCTTCCCATAAAGGAAAATGTGGTTGCACTGGGAAAAACTCGATTCAGTGGCACCATGCACTACAGGAATCAGCTATTTTGCCGTCTGCCTTGGCGGACGGCAAAGGCATGAACGGCGGACGGCAAAGGCCTTTGCCGTCAGCCGCGGACGGCAAAAGGCTCCGGCAAAGTAGGCTACGGTAAACAGCTACTTTGCCGTCTGCTTCCTGGCGGCTGACGACAAAGGCTCTTTGCCGTCTGCCGCGGACGGCAAAGAGGGCGGACGACAATAATTGTGCTCTCAGTCCGTTAAGTGGCTAACGGCAGGCCTTTGCCGTCCGCCGCGGACGGCAAACTTTCTAGTGCCTTTGTCGTCTGCCAGCGGACGGCAAAGTTTCTACTGTCTTTGCCGTCCGCCGTATGATGTCATCTACACGTCACTACATGGCAGGCCTTTGCCGTCCGCCGCTGACGGCAAACTCTTTGCCGTCTGCCACTGTAGGCAAACTGACCAAATGGGTCAGCTCCCAGGAAGCACAGCTGGATGCCACGTGTCCTCTTTGCCGTCCGCGGCAGACGGCAAAGAGGCCGTTGCCGTCGGTGGCAGACGGCAAAGAGCCTGCATATTGGGTCTTTTTTCTGTTTTTTATTAAATCCAACAATTTTCACAGAAAATATATATGACATATATAGATATATTTCACAAGGCAATTACAGAGCAAACATATAAGATATCCAACATGCATAGTTCCATCATACATAGTTCCATCACATAACTTCATCACATAGTTCCATCATACATAGCAAGTTCAACATAGAGGCATCCAACCATATATATTACAATAGTTTCATCCAACGATACATGCATAGTTCAACGATACAAAACAAACAGAGAAAGGGATAAGGAGCACTCCATCTATGCAAGCTTTCGTCAAGTGAATGAAATCTGCAAAATGAAAAATAAGAAAGTTAGAAATAGGTGACTAGAATAGAAGACTAGAACGAAGAGTAGAACAAGAAGAGTAGAACAAGAAGAAGACTAGAACAAGAAGAGTAGAACAAGAAGAAGACTAGAACAAGAAGAGTATGTCATTTATGAGCTAACTTACGTGAAATGGATCATATATGAGCTAACTAAGTTGAAATGGGTCGTTTATGAGCTAGCTAAGGTGAAATGGATCATTTATGAGCTAACTTAGTTGAAATGGGTCGTTTATGAGCTAACTAAGGTCAAATGGATCGTTTTTGAGGTAACTAAGGTGAAATGGATCGTTTTTTAGCTAACTTAGGTGAAATGGATCATTTATGAGCTAACTTAGTTGAAATGGATCGTTTTTGAGCTAACTTAGGTGAAATGGATCATTTATGAGCTAATTTAGTTGAAATGGATCTTTTTGAGCTAACTTAGGTGAAATGGATCATTTAAGAGCTAATTTAGGTGAAATGGATCGTTTTTTAGCTAACTTGGTGAAATGGATCGTTTATGAGCTAAATTAGTTGAAATGGATCGTTTATGAGATAACCTAGGTAAGATGGGTCATTTTGGAGTTAACCTAGTTGAAATGGGTCATTTTAAAGCTAACGTAGGTAAAATGGATCATTTAGGAGCTAATCTAGGTAAAATGGGTCATTTTTGAGCTAACTTGGATGAACTGGATCATTTATAAGCTAACCTAGGTAAAATGGGTCATTTTAGAGCTAACTTAAGTAAAATGGATCGTCTATGAGCTAACTAAGCTAATTATGCAATTTTTGACATAAGTAAGCTAAGTACAGATCGTTTTAGAGCTAACTTAGGTAAAATGGATGGTTTTGGAGGTCAGTAAGCTTATTAAGTCATTTTGGAGGAGAAGAAGCTAAGTCTAGGTCATTATGGTAAGCATTGGAGGAAATAAAGCTAAGTCTAGGTCTTTATGCATGTGTTAAGCAAAACACTAGATAAACTTACCAAGATCCAGGAGGTGTAGGAGCGGGGTGGCTCGTGTCGGTAGCTGGAGAAGGATCGTGCGATGCTTGTCTGGAGTTACGCTACACCAAAGATCATTTCCAATGTCTTGTTAGCATGATGACACTCAAATGTTAAGACTAGCAAGTAATGTCCATTCAAATAAAACTCACCGTGGTCCCAGGAGTAATCACTGGCATCGGCGGAGCGGTCTGACCTGTCTTCTCGCACACAGACTGCACATTTGGTTTTGACGACTCAGTCATACTAGTTAGTAATGAGACAAACACTACATGAATGTTTTGGCTAATCTGCAGAAGAAACTTACCACAAGGAGCTCGTACATGGCCCTTGCCTGCATGTCATTCCGTGCCCTCTCCTCCTCCATCATCTTTGTCGTCCTCTCCTCCAACTCCCGCTGCCTCTCCGCCGCCTCCGCCAGAAGTTTCTCCGTTCTATCTCTCTCACTCTGTATAGCAGCCTGCAACACCACTCACATGACCATTTGTAATCATTGATGGAAGCGCACACAATGTAATGGAGAAAGATAACTGAGTACGTATCACTAACCTTGATGGCGAGTTGCACTGGCCGTTCACGAGGCCTTATCTCAGGAGCGGAGCTCGACTGGCGCGCCTTGATCTCCGGGAGAGTGCTAGGACAACGGATAAGTCCATCTCCAATGGCTATGGAGCCATGGGACCTCCCGCCACCAGATATCATCACCAGCTCTGGATCAATGGGACCCTGGCTCGGGTTAAAGTCCTCCCCTTTCCTCGCCTTCCCCTCATCTCTATATCTCACGAGCTTGTTGTGGGAGGAGATGTTGGTGAAGTTGTTTGCATCATCGAGGTCAGACTGAGAGAAAGCCTTGACTTTCTTGAAAGAGGCAGTGTGGGCCATGGCATACAGGTCGTACACCTCTGGCACCTTATCCGCCTTATTGTAGCGTGCCTGAAAGAGAGAAACAATGAAAATTAGTAATTAAAGGGCTCAAGCTAGCATGATGAATGAATTGCATGAATCATGAAGCAAACCACATACCCAGTTGCGCCCGAACTGATATAAGTTGGAGCTGCCTTGATGGTGTGGCACACCTTCCATTTGGGCACGTTTGTCCTTGGCCTCGTTGTGGAGGGCTAGCCATTCTTTTGAGCACCACTCATCGACCAACACCTCCCAACAATCCATCCGATCCGCACACCATCTCGGAGGCGCCTAAGTTAGCAAATAGAAACTTGAGCGCTACGGCTAAGAATTACTAAATGAAGGAACTTAAGTAGAAGGCCTTAAGAATTACCTTCATGTACTGCTCCTTACTCAGGAACTTATCGCGGCACGCCGGCTTGGTCTTCTTGATACCACGCAAGGCGTAGTAGTCTCGAACAGCCTGCACCCGAGCCTCGTGCCGTAAGTTCTGGAGTAGGCGCTTGCAGACGTTCTCGATAACATGTGCCGCGTCCTCCTCGTATCCCTCCTCACACCTGTAGAATGTCTGCAATCAAATGAGACAATATTGATTAGTACAATTAATAACTAGCTAGTTGAAGATTTTTAAATGTGTAAAGGAGAAATTACCCAGAACTTTCTGATCACCATGTCTGCCCTCGTGTCGCACACGACACCGTCGATAATCTCATCCGGCGGGGCCGGGGCAGCCACGTAGTGCTCCCAGCTCAATCCAAGCTCTGGAAGCCGACCCTCACCAGGCAACGTGACAAACCCCGGGAAGTTTTGCCGGCAAAGAACTCCAAGGACGGAGTTGGGCCGGCGGACACTATGATGGTGGTCCCAACCCCTGCAGCATGACAAGGCCAACGCATTAGTTATTTGAAGAAACGTGAATGCACAAGGTACAAAAATATTAAATGCACTTACGTACCTCTCCCCATCAGGGAAAATCAACCACCTCTGCTCGCGGGTCGCCGGCACGGACGGGAGCCGTGTAGCACCACGCTGGTAGACGGTGCCCCCCTCCTCCTCAAGATCAGTCGGCTCCCCGCCATCATCAGCATGGCCACTCGGCTCCTCGGGCTGATCCGGCCAGGTACCCCATCCGGACGTGTGCTCCTCCGGGGTCTCGTGGGCCGAACTCTCGTGGGCCGAAGGCCAGTCGACCCGAGGCTCGTGGGCCCAAGACCCGTGGACCGGAGGCTCGTGGACCGGAGTCCGTGTAGCCTCCTCCTCGGACGAGTCCACCCTAGCAGTCACGTGCTCGGGTGAAACAGCTGGGGGTGGCGGCGAGGAAGGCGCCCTAGCAGTCACCCTACCTCCTCTCCCACGACCACGTGCCCCACCTCCTCTCTTCCTACCTCGTCCCCTGCTGGGCACCGCGGTCGACGAAGAAGGGCCCGGCGGTGTGGCCATACTGTCCAGCAACGCTCGGCGGAGAGGTGCGTCTGGAATGGAAGACCTCAGACCACGCGCCGACGAAGAAGGGGCCTTGGCGCGCTCCCGACCAGCGCCCACCATCTTTCAACACCTGCCATGACAAACAGTAAACGAAATTAGTACAACATAAAAAAAGACCGACATGAATAATAATATGTGTATCACTTAAGTGTATCATCATCAAGTACAACATAAAAAAATTTAATACCTGACACTACTAATAATCTCGATCAGTATCATCAATAAATGCATAATCATCATCATCACTATAATCAATGACGGGCTCATAGGGTTCAGTGGCATCAACATGTGGAAGGCCACCTTGACGTAATCGGTCAAGCAATGACAGGTCATCCGCAGCAGTAACCTCTTCTTGTTCCGGCTCTTCTTGTTCCTCCTCTGGGGTGATGTCGGATTCACTGTCGCTGTCTACTTCAATGTTTTGGGGTGAAGTATAGCGGTTCTTGAAACGCTTTTTGGAAAGACGTGTCTCTTGGAAGAATTCTCCTTCATATGTGTCTGGGTTAATGTGAGGTTCATAATCCTCTTCCTTTGGGGGAGATAGTCTAGCACGTGGCGGCACTTCATAAACGACATCCCAACCTTTCAGATTTGGATTAGTTTGGCAGGCCCACGGTAGATAGAATACTTGGGTCGCCTGTTGAGCCGTAATATAGACATCAGGAACATCTAAATGGGTGCTTTGGTTGATTTCAACTAGCCCTATATGTTCATGAGTCCTTCTAGTCTCCTTCGGCTGAAACCAATAACATTTGAAGACTACGACATTCGGTGGGTTTTCACCATAGAATAGAAGTTCATAAATTGCTTCAACTCTCCCATAATACTCGGTACCTCCTTCGCCGATAGCAGATACACAACAATTTGTAGACTTTCGGTCGGCCATAGATAGCTCTTTGCCATAGGTACGAAAGCGATACCCGTTGATGTCGTATTTGTCAAATGAACGGACCTTATAGTCAAAACCATTAGCGACTTGTCTCAATTCGGCGTCCATAGACTCTGAATTAGCCTACAAGTTTAATATGAAAGGATTGTTGCATTACGCACAAATTAGCGAATGAAACCGGGATAGCCGCCTACAAATTAGCCTACAAGTCTAATAGAAATTACCGTTTGTTTGAACCAAGAGATGAAACCGGGATAGCCGCCTCCTTGCTTTGCGAGAAGCTCATACTCTTCGACAGAATCCTTTTGGATCACCGCTCCATACGAGAATAAGGCGACGTATCGACTGTATGAAATATCCAGGAATAAGAGCAGTTCAAAGGAAATAGAAGTTGCGAAACTATGTACCGAGAACTTACTCGATGTACGGCCGCACTTCTATCAGGTTGTTGAAGATATACAACGAAATGGTCCGCCATTGTTCGTTATCCAAAGATACTGGATTTGAAACACTGGCTGGTGCGAGATTCCCTTTGAATAGGCTGAGGTTGGATCCACCCTTTTTAGGGTCGTCAGCATTGTACCGAGGCTTCGGATTATGCAAATGACGATTTTTGGCTTCGTAGTGTGCTGTCACGAAGTTTGCCGCCTCCTCAGTGATGAATGCCTCAGCCATCGATGCTTCAATTCTACGTTTATTTTTACATTTTTGTCGAAGCGTCTTCTGCATCCTCTCAGTTGGGTAGCACCAACGATTTTGCACGGGCCCCCCCAATCTTGCCTCGGTCGGGAGATGCAAAATCAAATGTTGCATTGGATTAAAGAAGCCCGGTGGAAAGATCTTCTCTAACTTGCAGATCAACTCCGGCGCCAACTCTTCCATTTCTTCTAGCACGCCAGGCGATAGTTCTTTCGCACAAAGAACACGGAAGAAATAGCTGAGTTCTGCCAGTACTAGCCATTCATCCTCAGGGATGAAGCCACGCAACATCACCGGCATTACCCGCTCAATCCATATGTGCCAATCATGACTCTTGAGACCAAATATCTTCAATTTATCAAGACTGGCTCCCCTCTGTAGATTCGCTGCATACCCATCGGGGAACATCAACTGCATTTTCACCCACAAGATAATTTCCCTCATAGCTGGCCTTCCAAGATTGAACCATGCCTTTGGCTTCGTCCAGTTCTGCTTTCCTTTCGGTTCTTTCATGTTTTGTAACGGCCTATCACATAGCGCCTCCAGATCGACTCTAGCCTTAGTATTATCCTTTGACTTCCCATCTATGCCGAACAATGTACCAAAAAGTGCCTCGGCGATATTCTTCTCAGTGTGCATCACGTCGATGTTGTGTGGGCAAAGGAGGTCTTTGAAGTAAGGCAGATCCCATAAGCATGTTTTGTGAGTCCAGGCGTGCTTAGAATTATACCCCTTGAAGTACCCTGGACGCTCTGGATCTGGCTCGAGAGCGTTTAACTGATCCAGGGTCTGTTGGCCTGTCAATGCAGGTGGTGCAGAGTTTTTGACAACTCTACCTCTGATGAAGTTCTTCTTGTCTTTCCTGAACTTATGGCGAGGATTCAGGAACTGTCTATGCATGTCGAAGCAAGAAAACTTGCGACCGGCCTGAAGCCAACGAAACTCAAGAGCTCCCTTGCATGTGGGGCACGGGAACCTTCCATGCACACACCAGCCAACGAATAGCGCATACGCCGGCAAGTCATGCGTCGAGTACATGTACCAGACACGCATTATGAAGTTCCGTTTGCTATAGGCGTCGTATGTCTTGAACCCATTATCCCAGGCTTCTTGCAATTCGTCCTTAAGCGGTTGCATGTACACATTCATATTTTTCCCCGGATAGTTGGGCCCTGGAATTATCAACGTCAGGAAAATGTTCTTTCTTTGCATAATCTGTCCGGGGGGGAGATTGAGTGGAAAGACAAATACGGGCCAACAACTGTATTGGGCTGCCGTCATACCAAACACACTGAACCCATCCGTGCTGATGCCGACTCGAGGATGCCTCGGATCTGCCGCTTTGTCACCATGTAATTCATCAAACTTTTTCCACGCAACACCATCCGATGTGTGTACAATCATCAGATTCCCATCTGCATCTAGTTCGGTTCTTTTGCCCGTTTTGTGCCATGTCATCTGTCTGGCCGTCTCTTCGACCATGAAAAGACGTTGAAGTCTTGGTACGATTGGCATATACCGAAGAACACTAACGGGGATTTTGGTCTGTGTCTTCTCACCCATACCGTTGTCTACCACAACATACCTGGAAGACTTGCAAATGGGACAATAGTTCAAGTCCGCATAGTCAAGCCTAAACAAGACACATCCTTTCTCACAGGCATGTATCTTATCATAGGGCATCTTCAGTGCACGGAGGATTTTGTCCGACTGGTACAGGTTTGCAGGCATTACATGGCCTTTGGGTAGAAAGCGTCCAAATACTGTCATCATTGCATCGTAGCATTCTCTGCCCAAGTTGAACTGAGCCTTCAGAGCCATTACTTGTGAGATGGCATCCAACTGACAAAGCTCAGTGTGCTCATGGAGCGGACGTTTTGAAGACTCCAACATTTCATTGAAGGCCTTTGCAGATTCCTCCATCTCCTCGTCCGAATCCCGAGCATCATCGAAGTCTTGCACCATGTTTTCCATCCCGGTACCATGCTCGTCGGTGCGACGACGATCCACCTCAGCTCGGTCACGTTGGGCAGACTCACCATGAAATGTCCACACCGTATAATCGGGCGTAAAACCACTCTTCTGCAGGTGTTTGCCCATTTCAGCCTCTGTCCTCTTTTCCCAATTGCCGCACCGTAAACAGGGGCACCAGGTTTTCCTCTGGCCATTTGCAAATGCGGCTCGCACAAACCCCTTGGTTTTTGTGAACCATTCAGTGCTCCATTTGTTCTGACCAGTGTGACCGGTGTACATCCACGCACGATCACTCATCTTGACTTTCAGAGCTACTAGACACACAACAAATATATATATATATATAATTCACCATGTATATATTCATCAGTTGATCTACTTTGTCAATTTTATTACGTCCATGCAACCTACACTCTAATAGGTAATGATAGGTCCTAATCCCACCCGAGTATGTTTAGATTGGGTTCATTTTCCCATGCTATGCTCCGGATCCTACGCAAAATTTCGGCAGCACCTCCCCGCTGTTCTCCTGATACACGTCTCTGCAATAAACAGAGAGGATGTGTACCCGGAGAACAACAGGGGAGGCACTGACGAAATTTATGCGTCGGATCCGGAGCAAAGCATATGGGAAAACGAACCCAATCTAAACATACTCGGGCTGTCCATGGATAGCGTTGGACAATTCGAAAGAATCAAGGTTATAAATATGCAAATGCATGCATATTTATAACTATGACGCTTTCGAACGGGAGACACATATTGGTTACGCATACTGATGATTCAAGACACATATATAGCTAGCTATCAAGTTTCATCGGAATATATCAAATAATTAATGGGGGAGGAGGACATGTCATTTGTGCTCACCCACGAACGAAGGGGCAGAGCTCGTCAAACGCACGGCGAGGTCGTCGAACACCAAACCTCGCAGCGATGAAACAACTGCACATTTAAAACTACCCGATCAACACAATTATATATGATGTTTTTCATAACAAAATCGAAAAATATATGACCTAACTAATAATTCACAAATATATGACCCCGTCGGCTTCTGGAAGGCCAAAGAACACCTTTTCGGGAGGTGTCGGGAGTCGGGGTGTCGTGTCGGTGTCGGGGTGCCGTGTCGGGGTCGGGGTCGGGGTGTCGGGGTCGGGGTGTCGGGTCGGGGGTGCCGGGTCGGGGTCGGGGTGCCGTGTCGGTGTCGGGGTCGGGGTGTCGGGTCAGGCTCGGGTCGGGGTGTCGGGGTCGGGGTCGGGGTCGGGGTCTCGGGGTCGGGGTGTCGGGTCGGGGTGCCGGGTCGGGGTCGGGGTGCCGTGTCGGTGTCGGGGTCGGGGTGTCGGCTCAGGCTCGGGGTCGGGGTCTCGGGGTTGGGGTGTCGGGTCGGGGTGCCGGGTCGGGGTCTCGGGGTCGGGGTGTCGGGTCAGGCTCGGGGTCGGGGTCTCGGGGTCGGGGTGTTGGGTCGGGGTCGGGGTGCCGTGTCGGTGTCGGGGTAAGGGTGGGTGTGGTGTCAGGGTGTCGGTGTCGGGGTCTCGGGGTCGGGGTGTCGGGTCGGGGTGCCGGGTCGGGGTCGAGGTGCCGTCTCGGTGTCGGGGTCGGGGTGTCGGGTCAGGCTCGGGGTCGGGGTGTCGGGGTCGGGGTCTAGGGGTCGGGGT
The DNA here is from genome assembly GCF_018294505.1 of Triticum aestivum. Classification (NCBI taxonomy): domain Eukaryota; kingdom Viridiplantae; phylum Streptophyta; class Magnoliopsida; order Poales; family Poaceae; genus Triticum; species Triticum aestivum. The sequence continues at coordinate 157,373,796 of NC_057805.1, forward strand.
GCCGGGTCGGGGTCGGGGTGCCGTGTCGGGTCGGGGTTTTTTTCCTCTTTTTTCCTTTTCTTCTTCTTCCTATTCTTCCTTTTTTCCTTCTTCTTCTTCTTCTTCTTCTTCTTCTTCTTCTTCTTCTTCTTCTTCTTCTTCTTCTTCTTCTTCTTCTTCTTCCTCCTTTCCTTTTTCCTCTTCTTCTTCTCCTCCTCTGCTCTTTTTTCTTCTTCTTCTTCTTCTTCTTCTTCCTCTTCTTCTTTTTTCTTCTCCTCCTCCTCCTCTTCTTCTTCTTCCTTTCCTTTTTCCTCTTCTTCTTCTTCTTTCCTCAAACTAAACTAAACCTAAAACTAAACCTAAAACTAAACCTAAATCTAAAACTAAAACTAAAACTAAATCTAAACTAAACTAAAACTAAACTAAAACTAAACCTAAAACTAAATCCAAACTAAAACTAAAAAGGAAAAAAACAGAAAAAAAAAGAAAAAAGGAGGGGGGCTCACCTGGGGCAGGCCCGGTGGAGGCCGTCACCGGTGGAGGAGGGGGCGGGGCGGTGGAGGTGGCCGGGGGGCGGGGGCGGCCTGGGGCGGCGAGGGGCCGGGCCCGGGGCGGTGGGGCGCGGGGCGGCGGGTGGCCGGGGCGCGGGGGGCGGGGCGCCGGGGCGGCGGGGGCCGGGCGGGGGGGACGACGGGCGGTGGGGCGGCGGGGGCCGGGGCAGGGGGCGACGGGGGCGGCGGGGGCGATGGGTGGTGGGGCGACGGCGCCGGTCGGCAGTGGCGACGGGGCGGGGGGCCGGTGGGGCGGCGGGGTGGTGGGGCGACCGGGCGGCGGCGAGTGGTGGGGGCGGCGGCGGCGGTGGGGTGGGAAGTGGTGGCGGGGCGCGTCGGCGAGGAGAGAACAGAGTAACAGGCGGGGGGGGGGGGTACGGGCCGTTAGGTAGTGTCTTCTTTGCCGTCCGCCTCTCTTTGCCGTCCGGCCTTTTGCCTCTTTGTCGTACGCTGGCAGACGGCAAAGAGGTGGGCCGTTAAGTTTTTTCCAAACGGGCGGGGGGTGGGGGCCACCTCTCTCTTTGCCGTCTGCCAGCGGATGGCAAAGATTCTTTGCCGTCCGCTGGCAGACGGCAAAGAGCTCGCGGACGGCAAAGAGCTTCTTTGCCATCTGCCATTTCTTTGCCGTCTGCTTTTGGGTAGCTGATGGCAAAGAGCTTCTTTGCCGTCAGCTAGCAGACGGCAAAGAGCTGGCAGATGGCAAATTAGCTGATTCCAGTAGTGATGACCCGATCAACGATATGTTCAAGGTGAGTAATTATCAGGCTTAACTCAATGTAAAAATAACCGGTGTCATGATATGCCATGAAAATGTAACCTTCCAATATGCATCACATATCATCGGAAATAAATGGGTCAACCACATCAAGTACTAACCATAATCATCAACAACTCATACCTCTTCTCTAGTTATTATTATTCAGCAAACTTAACCATGATATTAACTTAATATGATTCATTTTCTCACCTAAGAAAATATTAACCAAACTAACTTTTTCCATATTCATTTTATTTCTACATAACCAAATATTACTTCTACTGACTTTAACAAACTTAGTTAGTTTCAAACTACTGTAAACTAAACATACCCAGCAAATCAAGCATTCAACAGAATTAAATATTTAATTGAGTGATTTAAATGCATGAACTAAATCATTATTCAAATTGGAAAAATCACAAATATTGAAATGGCACCATGAAAATGTTGATGTGGCTTGCCTTAGTGCAGATGAGGTTCACACTCCTCCAAGTGATCCTCAAGACAAGCTTCACCTTCTGAAAATAATTAAAAACAGAGAAAGAAAATATCAAGAAACACTATGATAATCACCAGAAAATCTAGACAGCAGAGAAAAATCTCATTTTTGGTGAGCTGCTACATCTTTTTATTAAGAACATAACGCAAAAAGAATCACTTCATTTGGACTTATTGTTAAATAGTTGTGGCTGTTTGAAGTTCTCTAGATAATTTGAATTGAATTTAAATAAAAATAGAAACTGGGGAGGGGGTGACGTCAAAGACGTAAACCCGTGGGGTGCCACCACTCATACCGCTTCGGGCATGACCTGAGTGATAATATCTTGGTGGGTGTATGATACTGACAGCGGGCCCCAGTGGTTAGGTCAGACGTAGAGAGAGAGAAACAGAGACGGGGCGGCAACGCGCTGGCGTTTCTCTGGCGAGGAGAGGTCGGCGGCCATATCGAGAAGGATAGGAAGCAAGAGTAGGTCAAGGCGCACCTGCTCGTACCCATAGCATGGCTAGGGGTGGCCGGATGGGGTCGGAGCGAGGCTCTCCAGCGGCGGCAGCGGGCGGGGCTCATCGGAGATGGTGATTCCGGCGAGGCAGGGCCGGTCCAGTAGCTCCAACGGCACCAGCACGCACCAGTGGACCAGCATGGACACGCTGGAGAGGTCAGTGGAGCACGAGCGACTCTGGAGAGGGAGGGGCAGTGGACGGGGATCGTCGGAGAGCTCGGGGCGGCGGCAGCGGCCAGAGGCCTGCCTGGCCGGGCTGCGGCTTCCTACAGTGGTCTGGAGGTGTGATGAGTGTGTGAGTGGAGAGAAATGAGCTCGGGAGGGTTCTACTTATAGGCGAGGCTGAGGCGGGGACCGAGAGCTCGTCGGAGCTCTCTGGAGTGGTGCCCAGCGATGAATGGCATCAGAGAGAGGGGGAGAAGGCGCCGAGGATTGCGCGGGAACTGTGGGCAGGCAGCGATGAGCATAGGAGCACGGTACGCGATGAGCACAGGGGAACGGGCGCACTGTTGGCTTGGCCGCGCCATGCCCGTGCTCGCTACGGCAAGCTTCGGTGTCGGCGAGCGCTATGGCGGAGTTAAGGAGGTGGAGAGGAGGATGGGGGCGCGGTTTGGCAAGGTGCAGCAGCCGGGGCAGCGAGCACGCGCTGAACAGGTCGCGCGGCGGCAGCCAGAGCGCGCCGAATAGCATGTTGGCATCGTACACATGCGTGGTATCCACGCGAACTCTGGCATACAGCCACGGCTTGCCATAAATTCATGTCTGGCGTTTTGTTCTTGGTGAGCTGAGTTTTTCCATGGGTTCGAGTTTATCACAGGTGCACTGTGGGAGTCAGTTTCTTTGTGTTAAGTTTCTGGTCAGAAACTTGTGGAGTTGACTGTGATCAAACCAGAGAGTGTTGGGGCTGATTTTTGGTGATTAGCAGTTTCTTAGGAGGTTCATGATGCTCAAGAAAAATCAGCCTCACTGCATCAAGGAAAATGGTACTTGCTGTAGAAACTGGCTTTTCTGACCAGAACAGAACAGATATTCTGTAGCAAAAATATTTGAAAAACTGATGCAATATTTTTTCTCAGGGAGGTGCCCTAGGGTTCCAAGAATATTTGGGAATTTTGTCAGATTTTTGTGGGCAAGAAAAATGGGGATTTCTTTGGCGCACATGTTGCTGATTAGGGGTTTAGAGGAGGAAATGAATATTTTTCATTTAAGAAAAATATTCCTAAGATTATTTTGGGGTTAACCACAGAAGAAATGATGGCTTGGGGAGAGGTGAGCCACTTGGGTGAAAATCAAGGTGATGCCCAAGTGTTTAAGTCCAACTGAAATTATCCCAAAAACGAAATTCCAATAAAAGACAAATCAAAATCAGAAAAATAAGAGGGGGCAAAAACCAGGCTGTCACAAACCTCCCCCACTTAGGATGAATCTCGTCCTCGAGATTTGGTTGCTCGGGAAAACAATTATGGATAGGTTGCCTTTAGAAATTCCTCTCGTTCCCAAGTTGCCTCTTCCTCTGTCTGATGCTCCCACTGAACCTTATAAAACTTTCTCATTTTACTGCGGGTGATCCTTTCCATCTCATCCAAGATTCTGAACGGTTTCTCCTCATATGTTAAATCCTTAGCCAGCTCGAATTCTATCATATCAGTCTTTTTCTCGGGAGGTGATATACATCGTCTTAGCTGTGAGACATGAACACATTGTGCACTTCTGAAAATTTCGAGGGAAATTCCAACTGATATGCAACAGTACCCACTCTGGACATAACTAGGAACGGACCAATATACCTGGGTGCCAATTTTCTGCGAGTCGGAAATCTTTTGACTCCTTTCATAGGAGTGACTCGGAGGTACACATGCTCTCCGGGTTCAAAACTAATATGTCGGTGCGTTGCATCATAATAACTCTTCTGATGGGATTTAGCCAATTGCAATCTGTCTCGGATTTCCTTGACTTGCTTTTCAGCTTCCATCATGAGATCCGTTCCGAAAATGTGGCTATCTCCGGTTTGAGACCAATTTAATGGAGTGCGGCACTTACGACCTGATGTCTACTACACATCCTTATTCTGGTAGACGTTGTTGGGCCTCCAAGTGCAGAGGTTTGTAGGACAGTAGCAAATTTCCCTCAAGTGGATGACCTAAGGTTTATCAATTCGTGGGAGGCGTAGGATGAAGATGGTCTATCTCAAACAACCCTGCAACCAAATAACAAAGAGTCTCTTGTGTCCCCAACACACCCAATACAATGGTAAATTGTATAGGTGCACTAGTTCGGCGAAGAGATGGTGATACAAGTGCAATATGGATGGTAGATATAGGTTTTTGTAATCTGAAAATATAAAAACAGCAAGGTAACTAACGATAAAAGTGAGCACAAACTGTATTGCAATGCCTTGAAACAAGGCCTAGGGTTCATAATTTCACTAGTGCAAGCTCTCTCAACAATAATAACATAATTGGATCACATAACTATCCCTCAACATGCAACAAAGAGTCACTCCAAAGTCACTAATAGCAGAGAACAAACGAAGAGATTATTGTAGGGTACAAAACCACCTCAAAGTTATCCTTTCTGATCGATCTATTGAAGAGTCCGTAGTAAAATAACACGAAGCTATTCTTTCCGTTCGATTTATCATAGAGTTCGTACTAGAATAACACCTTAAGACACAAATCAACCAAAACCCTAATGTCACGTAGATACTCCAATGTCACCTCAAGTATCCATGGGTATGATTATACGATATGCATCACACAATCTCATATTCATCTATTCAACCAACACAAAGTACTTCAAAGTGTGCCCCAAAGTTTCTACCGGAGAGTCAAGACGAAAACGTGTGCCAACCCCTATGCATAAGTTCACGAGGTCATGGAACTCGCAAGTTGATCACCAAAACATACATCAAGTGGATCACGTGAATATCCCATTGTCACCACAAATAAGCACATGCAAGGCATACATCAAGTGTTCTCAAATCCTTAAAGACTCAATCCGATAAGATAACTTCAAAGGGAAAACTGAATCCATTACAAGAGAGTAGAGGGGGAGAAACATCATAAGGTCCAACTATAATAGCAAAGCTCGCGGTACATCAAGATCGTATCACCTCAAGAACACAAGAGAGAGAGAGAGATAGAGATCAAACACATAGCTACTGGTACATACCCTCAGCCCCGAGGGTGAACTACTCCCTCCTCGTCATGGAGAGCGTTGGGATGATGTAGATGGCCACCGGTGAGGGATTCCCCCTTCGGCAGGGTGGCGGAACGGGTCTAGATTGGTTTTCGGTGGCTACAGAGGCTTGCGGCGGCGGAACTCCCGATCTATTGTGCTCTCCGATGTTTTTAGGGTATATGGATATATATAGGCGAAAGAAGTCGGTCAGGCGAGCCACGAGGGGCCCACAAGGGTGGGGGCGCGCCCAGGGGGTAGGGCGCGCCTCCCTGCCTTGTGGCATTCTTGAAGCTTCCCTGACGTCTACTCCAAGTCTCCTGAATTGCTTCCGTTCCAAAAATAACTCTCCCGAAGGTTTCATTCCGTTTTGACTCCATTTGATATTCCTTTTCTTCGAAACACTGAAATAGGCAAGAAAACAGCATTTTGGGCTGGGCCTCCGGTTAATAGGTTAGTCCCAAAAATAATATAAAAGTGTATAATAAAGCCCATAAACATCCCAAAACGGGTAATATAGTAGCATGGAACAATCAAAAATTATAGATACGTTGGAGACGTATCAAGCATCCCCAAGCTTAATTCCTGCTCATCCTCGAGTAGGTAAATGATAAAAACAGAATTTTTTATGTGGAATGCTACCTAACATATTTATCAATGTAATCTTCTTTATTGTGGTAAGAATATTCAGATCCATAAGACTCAAGACAAAAGTTTAATATTGACATGAAAACAATAATAATTCAAGCATACTAACAAAGCAATCATGTCTTCTCAAAATAACATGGCCAAAGCAAGTTATCCCTACAAAATCATGTAGTCTGGCTATGCTCTATCTTCATCACACAAAATATTTAAATCATGCACAACCCCGATGACAAGCCAAGCAATTGTTTCATACTTTTGATGTTCTCAAACTTTTTCAACTTTCACGCAATACATGAGCGTGAGCCATGGACATAGCACTATAGGTGGAATAGAATGGTGGTTGTGGAGAAGACAAAAAGGAGAAGATAGTCTCACATCAACTAGGCGTATCAACGGGCTATGGAGATGCCCATCAATAGATATCAATGTGAGTGAGTAGATTGCCATGCAACGGATGCACTAGAGCTATAAGTGTATGAAAGCTCAACAAAAGAAACTAAGTGGGTGTGCATCAAACTCGCTTGCTAACGAAGACCTAGGGCATTTTGAGGAAGCCCATCATTGCAATATACAAGCCAAGTTCTATAATGAAAGATTCCCACTAGTATATGAAAGTGACAACATCGGAGACTCTCTATCATGAAGATCATGATGGTACTTTGAAGCATAAGTGTGGTAAAAGGATAGTAGCATTACCCCTTCTCTCTTTGTCTCTCAATTTTTTTTTGGCCTTCTCTTTTTTATGGCCTCTTTTTTCTCTTTTTTTCGTCTGGAGTCTCATCCCGACTTGTGGGGGAATCATAGTCTCCATCATCCTTTCCTCATTGGGACAATGCTCTAATAATGATGATCATCACACTTTTATTTACTTACAACTCAAGAATTACAACTCGATACTTAGAACAAATATGACTATGTGAATGCCTCCGGCGGTGTACCGGGATGTGCAATGAATCAAGAGTGACATGTATGAAAGAATTATGAACGGTGGATTTGCCACAAATACGATGTCAACTACATGATCATGCAAAGCAATATGACAATGATGAAGCGTGTCATAATAAACGGAACGGTGGTAAGGTGCATGGCAAATATATCTTGGAATGGCTATGGAAATGCCATAATACGTATGTATGGTGGCTGTTTTGAGGAAGGTATATGGTGGGTGTATGATACTGGCGAAAGGTGCGTGGTATTAGAGAGGCTAGCAATGGTGGAAGAGTGAGAGTGCGTATAATCCATGGACTCAACATTAGTCATAAAGAACTCACATACTTATTGCAAAAATTTATTAGTTATCGAAACAAAGTACTACGCGCATGCTCCTAGGGGGATAGATTGGTACGAAAAGACCATCGCTCATCCCCGACCGCCACTCATAAGGAAGACAATCAATAAATAAATCATGCTCCGACTTCATCACATAACGGTTCACCATACGTGCATGCTACGGGAATCACAAACTTTAACACAAGTATCTCTCAAATTCACAACTACTCAACTAGCATGACTCTAATATCACCATCTTCATATCTCAAAACAATCATAAGGAATCAAACTTCTCATGGTATTCAATGCACTTTATATGGAAGTTTTTATTATACCCATCTTGGATGCCCATCATATTAGGACTAATTTCATAACCAAATAAAATTACCATGCTGTTTAGGAATCTCAAAATAATATAAGTGAAGCATGAGAGTTTATCTATTTCTTCAAAATAAAACCACCGCCGTGCTCAAGTGAAGCACTAGAGAAAATGACAAACTACTCCGAAAGATATAAGTGAAGATAAATGAGTAGTTGAATAATTATGCAACTATGGGGAGACTCTCTAAAATTTAAGAATTTCAGATCTTGGTATTTTTATTCAAACAGCAAGCAAAACAAAATAAAATAAAATGACGCTCCAAGCAAAACACATATCATGTAGTGAATAAAAATATAGCTCCAAGTAAAGTTACCGATGAACGAAGAAGAAAGAGGGGATGCCTTCCGGGGCATCCCCAAGCTTAGGATCTTGGTTGTCCTTGAATATTACCTTGGGATTCCTTGGGCATCCCCAAGCTTAGGCTCTTTCCACTCCTTATTTCATAGTCCATCGAGTCTTTACCCAAAACTTGAAAACTTCACAACACAAAACTTAACAGAAAACTCGTAAGCTCCGTTAGTATAAGAAAATAAATCACCACTTAGGTACTGTTGTGAACTCATTCTAAATTCATATTGGTGTAATATATACTGTATTCCAACTTCTCTATGGTTCATACCCTCCGATACTACTCATAGATTCATCAAAATAAGCAAACAACACAATGAAAACAGAATCTGTCAAAAACAGAACAGTCTGTAGTAATCTGTATTAAACGTATACTTCTGGAACTCCAAAAATTCTGAAATAAATGGGTGGACCTGAGGAATGTTTGTATTAATCATCTTCAAAAAGAATCAACCTAAAAGCACTCTCCACTAAAAAATGGAAGCTAATCTCGTGAGCACTAAAGTTTCTGTTTTTTACAGAAAGATCATAAAGACTTCACCCATGTCTTCCCAAAGGTTCTACTTGGCACAAACACTAATTAAAACATAAAACCACATCTAACAAGAGGCTACATGAATTATTTATTACTAAACAGGCGCAAAAGCAAAGAACAAAAATAAAATTGGGTTGCCTCCCAACAAGCGCTAACGTTTAACACCCCTAGCTAGACATGATGATTTCAATGATGCTCACATAAAAGATAAGAATTGAAACATAAAGAGAGCATCATGAAGAATATGACTAGCACATTTAAGTCTAACCCAGTTCCTATGCATAGGGATTTTGTGAGCAAACAACTTAGGGAACAATAATCAACTAGCATAGGAAGGCAAGACAAGCATAACTTTAAAACTTTAAGCACATAGAGAGGAAACTTGATATTATTGCAATTCCTACAAGCATATATTACTCCCTCATAATAATTTTCAGTAGCATCGTGAATGAATTCAACAATATAACCAGCACCTAAAGCATTCTTTTCATGATCTACAAGCATAGAAAATTTACTACTCTCCACATAAGCAAATTTCTTCTCATGAATAGTAGTGGGAGTATCATAAGAAACTCGAATACTGTAAATTGTTTCCACATTAAAAGAGTAATGTTCATAAATAGGGTAATCATAATCATGACAAGTTTTATAAATATAATCATCACTACTTTTTAGAGCATAAGTGTCATCACAATAATCATCATAAGTAGCAACTTTGTTCTCATCATAATCAATTGAAACCTCTTCCGAAATAATGGATTCATCACTAAATAAAGTCATGACCTCTCCAAATCCACTTTCATAAATATTATAAGATTCAACACCCTCCAGAATAGTGGGATCATTACTTCCTAAATTTGACACTCTTCCAGGCCCACTTTCATCAATATAACCATCATAAATAGGAGGCATGCTATCATCATAATAAATTTGCTCATCAAAACTAGGGAGGCTAAAAATATCATCTTCATTAAACATAGCATCCCCAAGCTTGGGACAAACATTAATTGCTGCAAATATATTCTCAAACATGTCATTCTCATCAAACATAGCATCCCCAAGCTTGGGCCTTTTCATATCATAAGCATAATCACTCTCATCATTAATAGTATGGATAGCACCAATATTATAGCAATTATCATCATCACAATGAGTAATAGGAGCAACATCATTCGGGAGGGATACTTTTTCACCTTTGCTTCTCCGTCTTTTCTTTTTCTTCTTCACATCATGTGTGGGTTTAACCCTCTTTTTTGAGCTCCTTATTAATGAGATTGGTTGAATAGAAAGCTCCTCCTCGTTACCTGATTCATCATAAGAAATAATAGGAGGATATTGGGAAGTCTCTTCCCTTTCATTAGTATTCTCTTCATCTTCTATTTGTTTTCTTGTCTCTATGTAATTGGCAATATAAGGATTTTCAATGCAATTCACCACACAATACATAAAAATTTCTTCTAGATCAAAATCAAGAAATCTATCAAGATTAAATTTTGGAATACCCTCAGTTATACGTTTCATTTCTTCATACCCCAAAAGAAGACTAAGGTCTTTATGATGCTCAAGGGTAATCAAGTTATCACAATTTTTGGACAGGATTTGATCATGAAACAAATAGCATTGGAGCTTTAAATGACCATGTTCATTGCAAAGTTCACAAGGATGGCGATAATATTGAATCTTTCAGCAGAATCATCTAGCCTTTCTTGCAACCATTTAGTTTCCAAATACTTATGCCTCTTGCAAAATCTATCTTCCCTATTTGGTGTGAACTTGCAAGCTCTATCTATTCCACAAAAGTTGACATGCTTATAATAGACATTTTCATCATGACTAGTGCAATCATCATTAGTACTATGGATATTCAAAGAATTCATACTAACAACATTGCAATCATGCTCATCATTCAAATATTTAGTGCCAAACATTCTAATGCATTCTTCCTCTAGCAATTTAGCACAATTATCAGAATCCTTATTTTAATGAAAGAGATTAAAAAGATGAAGCATATGAGGCACCCTTAATTCCATTTTTTGTAGTGTTTTTATAGACTAAACTAGTGATAAAACAAGAAACTAAAAGATTCGATTGCAAGATCTAAAAATATACCTTCAAGCACTCACCTCCCCGGCTTGATGTCTACTACACAACCTTCTTCTTGTAGACGTTGTTGGGCCTCGAAGTGCGGAGGTTTGTAGGACAGTCGCAAATTTCCCTCATGTGGATGACCTAAGGTTTATCAATCCGTGGGAGGCATAGGATGACGATGGTCTCTCTCAAACAACCCTGCAACCAAATAACAAAGAGTCTCTTGTATCCCCAACACATCCAATACAATGGTAAATTTTATAGGTGCACTAGTTCGGCGAAGAGATGGTGATACAAGTGCAATATGGATGGTAGATATAGGTTTTTGTAATCTGAAAATATAAAAACAGCAAGGTAATTAACGATAAAAGTGAGCACAAACGGTATTGCAATGCGTTGAAACAAGGCCTAGGGTTCATACTTTCACTAGTGCAAGTTCTCTCAACAATAATAACATAATTGGATCATATAACTAGCCCTCAACATGCAACAAAGAGTCACTCCAAAGTCACTAATAGCGGAGAACAAACGAAGAGATTAGTGTAGGGTACGAAACCACCTCAAAGTTATCCTTTCTGAGCGATCTATTCAAGAGTCTGTAGTAAAATAACACGAAGCTATTCTTTCCATTCGATCTATCATAGATTTCGTACTAGAATAACTCCTTAAGACACAAATCAACAAAAACCCTAATGTCACCTAGATACTCCAATGTGACCACAAGTATCCATGGGTATGATTATACGATATGCATCACACAATCTCAGATTCATCTATTCAACCAACACAAAGTACTTCAAAGAGTGCCCCAAAGTTTCTACCGGAGAGTCAAGACGAAAACGTGTGCCAACCCCTATGCATAAGTTCACGAGCAGAACCCGCAAGTTGATCACCAAAACATACATCAAGTGGATCACGTGAATATCCCATTGTCACCACAGATAAGCACATGCAAGACATACATCAACTGTTCTCAAATCCTTAAAGACTCAATCCAATAAGATAACTTCAAAGGGAAAAATCAATCCATTACAAGAGAGTAGAGGGGGAGAAACATCATAAGATCCATCTATAATAGCAAAGCTCGCGATACATCAAGATCGTATCAGCTCAAGAACACGAGAGAGAGAGATATCAAACACATAGCTACTGGTACATACCCTCAGCCCCGAGGGTGAACTACTCCCTCCTCGTCATGGAGAGCGCTGGGATGATGAAGATGGCCACCGGTGAGGGATTCCCCCCTCCGGCAGGGTGCCGGAATGGGTCTAGATTGGTTTTTGGTGGCTACAGAGGCTTGCGGCAGCGGAACTCCCGATCTATTGTGCTATCGGATGTTTTTAGGGTATATGGATATATATATAGGCGAAAGAAGTCGGTGAGGGGAGCCACCAGGGGCCCACGAGGGTGGGCGGCGCGCCCAGGGGTAGGGCGCACCTCCCTGCCTCGTGGCTTCCTCGAAGCTTTCCTGACATCTACTCCAAGTCTCCTGGATTGCTTCTGTTCCAAAAATAACTCTCCCGAAGGTTTCATTCCGTTTGGACTCCATTTGATATTCCTTTTCTTTGAAACACTGAAATAGGCAAGAAAGCAACATTTTGGGTTGGGCCTCCGGTTAATAGGTTAGTCCCAAAAATAATATAGAAGTGCATAATAAAGCCCATAAACATCCCAAAACGGGTAATATAATAGTAGGGAATAATCAAAAATTATATATACGTTGGAGACGTATCATGGCCATACAAAGCTTCATAAGGTGACATATTTAGGCTGGTCTGGAAGCTGTTGTTGTAGGAGAACTCGGCATAAGGCAAACAATCTTCCCATTTAGGTCCTTTGGCCAAGGCACATGCTTGAAGCATATCTTCGAGTATTTGGATTACACGCTCAGTTTGCACGTCTGTCTGAGGATGATAAGCTATCTTGTACTTTGGGGCGGAACCATAAATCTTGATTGAGACATGACCAGAAAGCGGAGGTAAAAAGTGACCCTTTTGTCGCAAGTGATTGTTCTTGGTACCCCATGCAGACTAACTATTCTGTACACATATAACTATGTGAGCTGATCAGCTCGGTAAGTGGTTCTGATGGTAATAAAATGAGCTACCTTGGTCAATGTGTCCACTATGACCCATACTATGGCATTGCCTCGATGAGTCTTTGGTAGGCCCGTGATAAAATCCATACAGCCATCATCCCGCTTCCATTGTGGAACGGGCAAAGGTTGGAGGAGTCCGGCGGGTTTTTGGTGTTCTGCCTTCACTTTGTTGCATATGTCGCAACAAGCCACAAAATAGGCGATGTCTTTCTTCATCCCATCCCACCAGAATATCTGCCAAAGGTCTTCATACATTTTAGTACCTCCGGGGTGAATGGAATTCGAATATTCGTGTGCTTCTGCCAGTACCTTGTTTCTTAAGTCTGCTTGATTCGGTACACAAATCCTTCCGCGGAACCTTAGCGTACCTTGCTGATCCTTAAAGAAATCTTGTGTCTGGCCTTCTAACATACGCTTGGCATGCTTTTGTAGCACTGGGTCATCTAAATGGGCCTTACGGATCTCATCCTCGAGGATAGGAGTAACTTCCATCACATTAGCTAGACCAGTATCAATAATGACCAGATTGAGCTGAGTAATCTCTTCCTGAAGTTTGGGAGGCAAGGACTCCATCATGGTATGAAGGCTGGCAGGCTTCCGGCTGAGTGCATCGGCGACCACGTTGGCCTTACCCGGGTGATAATTAATTCCAAGATCATAATCCTTGACTAACTCAAGCCATCTCCGTTGGCGGAGGTTTAAGCCTGGCTGAGTAAATATGTACTTGAGACTCTTGTGGTTGGTAAATATTTGACACTTTTTTTCTAATGAGGTAGTGTCTCCAAATTTTCAAAGCATGAACAACCGCGGCCAATTCCAGATCATGAGTAGGATAGTTCCCTTCATGGGGTCATAGCTGTCGAGATGCATATGCTACCACCTTGCCATCTTGCATAAGTACACATCCAAGACCTTGTTTGGATGCGTCACAGTATACATCAAAGCTGCGGTAGATGTCCGGAAGAGTCAACATAGGTGCTGTTGTCAGTCTGATTTTTAGCTCATTGAAACTTTTCTCACAGTCCTCAGTCCATTCAAATTTCTTATCTTTCTTGAGAAGCTCTGTCATTGGCTTGGCCATCTTAGAGAAACCTTCAATGAAACGACGGTAGTACCCGGCTAATCCAAGGAAACTCCGGATTTGGGACACTGTCGTGGGTGCCATCCAATCAAGCACGTCCTTCACCTTACTTGGATCCACGGCTATACCTTCTGCTGACAGCACATGTCCGAGGAATCCAACTTGCTTGAGCCAAGATGGTCACGGAGTCTTTGTAACACAACTCTGAGGTGTCCCTTGTGCTCTTCTTCACTTTTCCAGTATATAAGGATAACATCGATGAATACCACCACAAATTTATCCAGGAAATCCATGAATACTTTGTTCATCATGTGAATGAAGAAAGCAGGGGCATTGGTGAGGCCGAAGGACATAATGGTATATTCATAAAGACCGTATCGGGTAGTGAACGCGGTCTTAGGAATATCTTCCTTTTTGATCTTGAGTTGATGGTATCCAGTCCTTCAATCAATTTGGAGAATACTTTTGCCCCACTGAGTAGATCAAATAAATCATCAATCCTGTGCAGTGGATATTTGTTTTTGATGGTGACATCATTCAGCTGACGGTAATCCAGAACATACGGAGACTACCATCTTTCTTGTCCACAAATATTGCGTGTGATCCCCATGGGGAAGAGCTTGGACGGATATAACCTTTCTGGAGCATCTCATCAAGCTTTTGCTTTAACTCCACTAATTCTGATGAAGGCATCCAATAATACTTCTTGTATAGCAGTGCGGTCCCGGCACAATATCAATTGCAAACTCAAGCTCTCGGTCCGGCGGCATTCCTGGCAATTCTTTTGGGAATACGTTCGGAAACTCACGGACCACGGGAATTAATCCCAATTCTTCAGCCACAGCGGTGAAGACCATTTCTTTCTTGGTATGCTTCTGCGGGCATAGAATTGTGCAGTCTGCCCTTCCTGACTTGTCAAGGTGACTTCTCGAATCGCGCAGTTAATGCATACTTGGTACTGGGTTAACCAATTCATCCCCAAAATAATGTCCAACTTGGCAGATTCGATGACTATCAAGGAAGTTGGAAAACGGACTCCGTTGATATCAATTTCCAAATTATGACAGACATATTGCTTCTAAGCAAAGATCTCGGGGATTGTACCAGCATATTCTTTCTCAAAATCAAACAAGGAAATTTGTTTTGGGCAGCAAAACTCCGCGAAATAAAAGAGTGGGAAGCCCAGAGTCAAATATAATTATTGCAGGTATGCTATTAACAGGAAACATACCAATGACGACTTCAGGGTTCTCTTGGGCTTCGTCTGCAGAGAGGTGATGAACTTGCCCTGTGATGGTTTGCTGGACAGGGTATGGCCCCATATGGTTGACTTGTGGCCTGAATGGAGTATTTGCCTTGCCGTTCTTGGGACACTGTCTGGCATAATGTCCGGTTTGCCCACAACTAAAACATGAATTGTTGTGCTGGCATTCTTCCCGCACCGGGTTGGATACGACATTCTTGACTTGGGTAGTGGTTTTGTTAACATTCTGCTGCCAATTGGGCTTGTACTCTACTTGAGTGTGCTGCCAAGTACGAGCGTTTTGCACTGGCTGACGATCCTTCCTAGGCTCAAACTTGCGCTTGTGATCATTATTGGTAGACTTGTTGTCATGTATAAGCTTGTGCTCTCTTTCAGAAATGAGGGCCTTGTTTACTAGAGTTTGGAAGTCTGGGAAATCAAACATACTGAGTGTGCACCAGAGGTGCTGGTTTAATCCTCCAAGAAATATGT
Organism: Triticum aestivum; assembly: GCF_018294505.1. NCBI lineage: Eukaryota > Viridiplantae > Streptophyta > Magnoliopsida > Poales > Poaceae > Triticum > Triticum aestivum. The sequence continues at coordinate 157,389,445 of NC_057805.1, forward strand.
CAATCTTTATTTCTTCTGTGGCCACATCATAGAGGGAATAGCGGGCCAAATGATTGAACTTATGCAGATACTCACTAACAGACTGGCTTCCAGATGAGCGCGAGGAATTCATGCTGCTTGACCTTCATAATACCAGCAGGAATATGGTATTTGTGGAAATGATCCTTGAATTTTGTCCAAGTGATTTCTTCATCGGCAGGCCAAATGGCTTTCGCATTATCCCACCATATAGCGGCAGCTCCTTCGAGATAATGCGTAGCAAACGGAACCTTGTCATCCTCTTCAGTATGAGCAATCTCAAGCTTTTTCTCAATAGTTTGTAACCAATCATCTGCTTCCAAGGGATCAATAACTTGACTGAAACTGGGAGGCTTGGTTCTCTTAAAATCTGACAGTTTGGAGTGGTGACCATTCTGATTTCCATTCTGCCCAACCATAGCTTGTACACTTCTTAATAAGTCAACGAGATCATTATTCCTTCTTTCCTCAAACATGCGTAAAATTTGCTCGGTGGAGGGCGGATTTGGTGGTGGAGGCGGTGGTGGATCGTACTGCTCGGGGGAGTGCCCTGCCTGTCGTGTTGAACGGCGAACAGGGACATCCTCACAAGCGTTACTGCTGCTGCCTCCCCACGTCATCCTATTATTTGTTTTTTCCAAGATAACGCAACCTCGATGAGCAACATCCACAAATAGTGGGGAAAAGCCAACGACAAAACCCGGAAAGAAAAGAAAACGGAAAATCGAAGAAAACACGGCGAACAAAAAAAGTTCCAACATAATTATACATAGACTCATACATGAAAGATAAACAACATGATAAGTTCGACTACTCTCATACATGAAACGGAACATCATGACTCGTAAGACTACATCCGTACATCAAAATGACTACTGTGGATACTGAGACGCTCTAGGACTCTGCCGGTGCTGCTGGATCCTCTCCTGAACTGGCGACGCCAATCGAGACCTCCGGGTTAAAGGTAACACGACGACGCTGCCTCGAGGGCTCTCCCTTAGGGGTAGGTACGGGATGAGAGGGGATCATGGGAGCTGTGGGGGTAGCAAGAAGAGACGCCCACTCAGCAGGAGCACTGTGTGGGTTCACAGCCGAGGTGCCCGAGCTACACGGGGGAGTAACAGGGGAAATAGGCAAGCTAGAACCGGGCACAATATAAGGAGTAAATCCCATAGAAGGTGGAGTAGAGTAGGATCTAGCGGCGGATAAAGCAGAACGAGCACGATTCAGCTCTCGAGCCAACTCGATAACTAGCAGTGATATATCGGGAAAGGTGGCTAGTGTCACTATCAGATGCCGGATCAACGGAATGAAAGCGAACACGACCATCATCGTGCAAAGATGGGTAGAAGAGAAAACCTGGGTGGTTCTACATCCGGGCCTCTGTATAGCGTAACTCAACAAGAATATCGAATGCAGCATACTAGACGGCCTGAGCGGCGGTGGATGCATAACCGCTCCGAGAGGTACGAGTGTAAGAGCCTGCAGACGAACTGGTGTGCAGAGTAACCATGGCGTGATACTCATACACGGAGTCAGCTAGATGCTCCCCGTACACCCGATATGTTGGGTCATCACCGTGAGGGAACAGTCGACGCCACACGCTACGAAGAAGATGCGACGATGTGTACGACATCAGCTGCAACTAACACGGATACGGCACTGGAGCCATCTACACTCACAACCATTAGTAGGTTAGAATAAAAAACAAGTGCATGCAATGCAACAATCAGCTACAAACACAACCGGCACTCAACTTTTACTCTAACTAACGTCAGTTAACACGTCAGTAGTCTAATGTGTCCTATAGTTAGCGCGGCTCTGATACCAAGCGTTGTGGCACCCCGACTCAGAGCAACCGGTTTACCTTGCATTGCCAGCCCAGAGATCATGTCTTCTGGCAACACACAACATCTTGGTACAGAAAACAACCGCTTTATTGATACTAGCAGAACATAGTTCACATTACATCAAGTTGCGAGGCCAAGCGGCACACACGGTGCGGCTGAACAATATGTACATTATTTAGTGAACATAAAGGGGCCTCAATCACGACAACTACGCGGTAGCAGAACGACGATGAAGCGGAACTCCATAGCACAGGGACACCGATGTGGACACGATCTAGACTCGGACAACACTCCGATGCAACGAGACTGTCCTGAAATCTGGCATGACACGCCAGGTCAGTACATTGAATGTACTTGCAATCTCACAACCAGCATAAACATAATGACAAACAATATCATGATATTAACCAAATTGTCATCAATGCAAAATCATACTAGGGATGCAGTGAACATGATCTCGTGCCTCAAGTCCCTCGGACTTGCTTACCAAACGGGTTACCTTGTAACCAAACGGTGATCTTTCTTGGATCACAAACGGACCATCATTTTGGTCTCCCCAAACGGGTTACCTTGTAACCAAATGGTGATCTTTCTCGGATGACAAACGGACCAACACTTTGGCCTCTCCAAACGGGTTACCTCGTAACCAAACGGTGATCTTTCTCGGATCACAACCGGACCATCACTTTGGTCTCCATCATCAACATAGTTTCTCAACTATCATCTTTCCAACAGTTCCATGTTATTAACATTAGTGTGCATGATTATTTAAACGTTGACCCATGGTGTGACCTACTTCCGAGTTGTGTCCATAACCGAGGACGCGGCTATCGATAGATTAAATACACTCCGCAGAGGTAGCACACTATACCCACACCATGGAATCCATGGCCTCGCACTCCCATTCGGGTGGACCAATGGCATTCCGACGGAATCCCTATACTGCCATGACACTCTCCTGGCCACTCTGACTTACTCCCCACTAGGCTAAGTCCTGGGTGGCCTCGTGCCTACCAAAGGCGCCTATGGCCACCGTCGTGGCAAAACGGCCACCATCGTGGCAAAAAATAAGCGGTCCAAAATGGGGACAAGTTACTACAACAATTACGGGCACACAAGGTTATGTCTGCTTACCGGGCAAGGGTAACGCACGCCCATAACCTTCCCTCGTTGGAGGCACCGACTAGAGGCATGACAACGGACCGAATAAAGGCCTTCCCATAAAGGCAAATTTGGTTGCACTGGGAAAAACTCGATTCAGTGGCACCATGACCCGATCAACGATATATTCAAGTTGAGTTATTATCAGGTTTAACTCAAAGTAAAAATAACCCGTGTCATGAAAATGCAACCTTACAATATGCATCACATATCATCGGAAATAAATGGGTTAACCACATCAAGTACTAACCATAATCATCAACAACTCATACCACTTCTCCGCTTATTATTATTCAGCAAACTTAACCATGATATTAACTTAATATAATTTATTTTCTCACTTAAGAAAATATTAACCAAACTAACTTTTCCCATAGTCATTTTATTTCTACATAACCAAATATTACTTCTACTGACTTTAACTAACTTAGTTAGTTTCAAACTACTGTAAACTAAACATACCCAGAAAATCAAGCATTCAACAGAATTAAATATTTAATTGAGTAATTTAAATGCATGAAGTAAATCATTATTCAAGTTGGAAAAATCACAAATATTGAAATGGCACCGTGATAATGTTGTTGTGGCTTGCCTTAGTGCAGATGAGGTTCACACTCCTCCTAGTGATCCTCAAGACAAGCTTCACCTTCTAAAAATAATTAAAAACAGAGAAAGAAAATATCAAGAAACACTCTGAAATCACCAGAAAATCTAGACAGTAGAGAAAAATATCATTTTTGGTGAGCAGTTAGATCTTTTCATTAAGAACACAATGCAAAAAGAATCACTTCATTTGGACTTATGGTTAAAGAGTTGTCGCTGTTTTAAGTTCTCTGGATAATTTCAATTAAATTTAAATAAAAACAGAAACTTGGGCGGGGGTGACGTCGAAGACGTAAACCCGTGGGGCGCCACCACTCATACCGCTTCGCGCGCGGCCTGAGTGGCTGACAGCGTGCCCCAGTGGTCAGGTCAGAGGGAGAGAGAGAGAGAAACAGAGACGGGGCGGCGACCCGCCAGCGTTTCTCCGGCGAGGAGAGGTCGGCGGCCAGATCCAGAAGGGTAGGAAGCAAGAGGAGGTCGAGGCGCACCTTCCCGTACACGTAGCATGGCTAGGGGTGGCCGGACAAGGTCAGAGATGGCGATTCCGGAGAGGCCTGGACGGTCCAGTAGCTCCAACGGCACCAGCACGCAGCAGTGGCCTACCACGAACACGCCGGAGAGGTCAGTGGAGCACTAGCGGCTCTGGAGAGGGAGTGGCAGTGGACGGGGATCGCCAGCGAGCTCGGGGTGGGGGCAGCGGCCAGAGGCCTACCCGGCCGGGCTGCGGCTTCCTATGGTGGTATGGAGGTGTGATGAGTGTGTGAGTGGAGAGAAATGAGCTTGGGAGGACTCTATTTATAGGCGAGGCTGCGGCGGGGATCGAGAGCTCGCCAGAGCTCTCTGGATTGGCGCCCGGTGACGAATGACGTCGGTGAGAGGGGGAGAAGGCGCTGGGGATCACGCGGGAACTGTGGGCGGGCAGCGATGAGCACAGGAGCGCGGTACGCGACGAGCACAGGCGCACGGACGCACTGTTGGCTTGGCCGCGCCGTGCCCGTGCTTGTTGCAGCGAGCTCCGGGATCGGCGAGCACCAGGGCAGAGTTAAGGAGGTGAAGACGAGAATGGGGGCGCGGTTTGGCAAGGTGCAGCAGCCGGGGCAGCGAGCACACGCTGAACAGAGCGCGCGGCGGCAGCCAGAGCGCGTCGACTAGCACGTTGGCATCGTACACACGCGTGGTCACCGCGCAAACTCTGGCATAGAGCTACGGCTTGCCATAAATTCATGTCTGGCGTTTTGTTCTCGATGAGCTGAGTCACTCCATGGGTTCGAGGTGATCACAGGTGCACTGTGGGAGTCGGTTTCTTCCTGTTATGTTTCTAGTCAGAAACTTGTGGAGTTGACTGTGATCAAACCAGAGAGTGTTTGGGGCTGATTTTTGGTGGTTAGCATTTTCTTAGGAAGGTAATGATGCTCAAGAAAAATCAGCCTCATCGGATCAAGGAAAATGGTACTTGTTGTAGAAACTGGCTTTTCTGACAAGAACAGAAAAGATTTTCTGTAGCAAAAATATTCCAAAAAGTGACGCAATATTTTTGCTTAGGGAGGTGCCCTAGGGTTCCAAGAATATTTGGGAATTTTCTCAGATTTTTGTGGTCAAGAAAAATGGGGGTTGCTTTGGAGCACATGTTGCTGATTAGGGTTTTAGAGGAGGAAATGAATATTTTTCATTTAAGAAGAATATTCCTAAGATTATTTTGGGGTTAACCAGAGAAGAAATGATGGCTTGGGGAGAGGTGAGCCACTTGGGTACAAATCAACGTTATGCCCAAGTGTTTAAGTCCAACTGAAATGATCCAAAAACCCAAATTCAAATAAAAGACAAATCAAAATCAAAAAAAGAAGAGGGGGCAAAAACCAAGCTGTCACATTTGTTATATCGCATCCATTACCGTATTCTAGAAGACTTCACCTCGATCTCTGGGTTGGAATACGGGGCGTTCCGGTTTATCTGAGCCAGGGTGCCACAAGGCTTGGTATCAGAGCAGGTCTGGCTGTAGGACGCCCTAGTCAGCGCGAGCGGTAGAAATCGGTAGTATAAAGTCTTTCTTGTTTGATGCATTCGTTCCTGCATTTGTTTGTTGCATAGCATGCATATAGCTTTATTATTTGTTGCTAATGGTTTATCTTGTGAGTGTAGCATGCATCGGTTGGATCCACTACAGCTCAGCTCCTGCATCTCTCCCGTCTCCCTTTCTTACCGATTCTTTGGTGTTTGGCGTCATTTATGTCCCAGTAGGGTGATGCCAAGTGATCCGGACACCGTTTGCAGGATAGTGTCAAGGCATCACACCAGTTTATTTTCTTCTTCCCCACCTATTGTTTTGGTAATAGACATGCTTCTATCCTAGATCATGCCCTTTTATCTTGTCGTTTTGGCAACCCTTAATTATCTTAGTAATCAAGAAAGGGCAATGCTAGCAGACTCAGTTTTCCCTGCTATCCTTTTTTCTTGGACGAGCACGGATCCCTTCCGTCTTCTTGATAAAAATGTGGTTGCGACATTCATGTCCCGCTACATGGTTACCAAGTACGTCCTCGCCTCCGCGCTAGTCCAGGTTGCTACCTGTCTAGGCCAACACTTGGTGTAGCTATGTTTGCACCAACCCTTCCACACATTGATTTGTCCTCGTGCACACCATCACAATGTGCTAGATCATAGTACCGGAGATACCGCGAGATTGTGTGCTTAGGTAGGCATGCATATTGTATGAGTAGCAGTAGTATGTGGCTTTGTTTGTGTGTGCGTGGATTGTTTTGTGTGCCCTTGTTTAGTTGAGTTTTCTTTTGCTCCTTTCTTTTTGGGTCCTTGGTGTTACCCTATTTTCCCTTATGGAACTTGCTCATCCTCCGACACCGGACTAGAAGAAGCAATAAGGATTTCAAGTATTTGGAAGAAGCTCAACTAAACATTATGGTATTCTCAGTCAATTACATTATATTATTAAAATCTGCTCAGAATACCAATGGTGTCTTGGATTGATTATCAGCATCAAGTCTACATCAGTACAAAATCCTCATAGCAGTAATGATCCAGCCAGCAGGAAGACAAGTCATGTGCTAGATCAACGATATATTTTCAGTCAAAGGTATGGATCATATACAAGTTTTGGCTCAGCAATGAATGATTCTTAAAATATGTTATACTCCGAAAGAACGCCCGAATGTACTATGATCAAGGATAGCACTCAAACAAGTAACCAGTCGCAAAATATTATGTGTGTTTGTATGGCTTTCAGTCTGCGTATCACAGTATGAATCTTTGGGATATGAGAAACTCAATCTTCCTCCACACGCTATCAGAAGCAGCTTAGGATTGCAAGGCTCCACAATTATTCTCAGTACGATATATGGGCAACTTCCTGTCCAAGATACCTAGTCTTTCACAGCAAGATACCTCGATAAAGGATTCTGACATAAGGAATGGAATCTTTCTCTACAAGTAACCTGAGGAGAAGCTTCTCAGGTACAAAACCCAGTCTTCTCCAGCACGCTAGTATGATAAAAGCTTCGAGTATAAACTATCGAGTCTTCTTCAGCAAGCTACAAGGATAGTTTCCAACCCACGACACCTTGCCTTCTTCAGTACAACACCGCATGTCGTATTCAGTATTGCTACAAGATTATGACACATCAAGTTGGCAAAAATGACAGTGCAGCTCAAGGATCAGATTCACAATAATTTTGTCAGAAGTACAATTAAGTCAAGACATGTGCCTACCTCAAGAATGGAGTGTTGAGTTGCATAAAATTCTTATTTATATGGTGAGCATGTATCCCCGGTCATCTCAGTCCTTTATGCGAGATGCGACAGTGATCAAGCAGATATACCTAAGAAGGGCAAGGATCCAACAGTCTGGACAATGGCTACCCAAAGTCATTATTTCTGCACCTGACAAGGAGATCTCATGAACTCTTGTCACCCTCTTGTATGATTGTCCTCAACAATGAGCTCAGTACAGCTACAAGCCCAGACCATATGTGATATATGTGCGGACCCAGGTCGGAAAGGAAGCACAAGGAGTGATGCCAAAATATTGCGCTAACGACATCCCTGGTCGTACGAAGAATCAAGGACATATGTGGCCAAACTATTTCAGTAAGGTATCCTAACAAATAAAATCATGACCGACAAAGGGTGAGACCGACAACAAAGGAATGGTGATTTTGCGTGACCATCAGGGTCCGAATACCCAAGTCAGTTGGAGGCCATGATTCCATATGAAGCCACAAAGATATACCCTCATAGGCCTACTCAATTATACAATGACTTCATATCCCGCTGACCCGCTTAAAATGGTTAGTGTGGAATATCCAAGTCCGTTCTGTCAGATCCAATATTCCTTTGCAACCTCCGCAGTTTGACTTCAGCTGCCGTGTTAAAGCATCTCACAGCCTATCCCCATGGACGGATATTCTGACAATATGGACAAGTTAAAAGTCGAGCGATCCGTACAGACCAGGTATACTCACCAATGGAACCAAATACACGTATAGTCTCTCATGAAAAGTATCTTCCCGCCAGTTCCCTATCAGGACAGTCTCAAGATGCTAATGTTGGAGGTATGCGACAATTATAAATCCATACCCCTTTATATTGCTCACGACAGAAGGCAGTCGAATCTTTGTTAAATATCTCATGTTCGAAACAAAAGAAACAAATCAAGATAAATCAGTTCCACCTACGAGCAGTCTGATCTCGTCAGAAGAATGGCCATGATTCTCAGCATTGATTGAACCCAGAAGACATGCATTTGTTTGAGCAACCCCATGGCATAAGTAAAGAGTTTTCATGAAAAGGGGTATTTATGCTCAGATCCTTAGGATAATAACTGCGGATAAGAAAGAATCAACGTCACCATAAGGATTTGGTATATGAGAAAAACCCGTCAGAATTTGGGAAAGGTGAATCAAACCACCAAGAACAAGGTAAGTAGATCATATGAAATTCTTGAGGGAACAACATATAAAGGAAATGGTACCCAAGTTGGAAACAGTGTCCTCAAGTCAAACTTGTTCACCGAGCAACCAAATCTCGAGGACGAGATTTCTTTAAGGGGGGAAGGTTTGTAACATCATGGTTTTTGGCACTTGTCTTTTTCTTTTTGATTTATTTGTTTCTGCTCTGATTTTCTTTTTGGAGCAGTTCTTTGGACTTGAAACCTGGGAGATCATCATCATTTCTTCTCTGAAGTGACTCATCATTCTCAAATCTTTCCCAAGATCATGTCACTTCATTTCTTGACCAAACCCTAAAATTCTTTTCTAAGGAATATTCCTTTTTCTATTAGAGGAATAACCCTATTTGTCCTAGGTTGTGAAGCAACCTGTATTTCTTTCACTCCCAAAATTCCCAAATAATTCTCATAATTTCTTTGGGTCATATATTTCTCAAATATGCCCAAACTTTCCATTCCAAGCCCAACAAGAAGTCCCCAATATTATTTCTTCATTTTTGTCCAGAGTGGCTTTCTATGAAGGAAGTGCCACCTATCCTTTCTTGATTGCTCCTAAACTTTTTAAGCATCATCTTACATCCAAATCATTGCCTCATACCAAAATTTAGCTATATTTGCCAAGTGAATATTCCTCAGCAATTTTTCAAAGTTTCTGTCAGACAGAAGCCATTGTGAAGGAAGTACTAGCTAGGGTTATCAGAATGATTTGAAATTTTCCATGCCTCTTCATGTGCTCATAACATTACCCTCCTCCAAATTTCAGCTCAACCAAATCATCTATGTGAGCACAGTTTCATATCTTATATTCTGTTAATATTTTCAGGTTGTGAAGCAAGTGTTATTTATATTGCTTCATTATTTTTGAAAAATTACTAGATCATGCTCCTACCAATATCCCATCTCTCCACCAAATTTGGGAACATTTAATCAAGCCATTTTCTCCCCAAAAATTATTGCAAGTTTCTGGACAAAGAGGATGTTTGTGAAGCAAGTTCCATTTTGCCAAGTCCATTTGGTACGAAATTTTTACAGCATCTTTATATGTCCAAAACATGCTGCCTTGCCAAATTTGAGCTCAAGTGGTTACTCTATGTGAGTGCATCATCTTGATCTTGATTCTGGACCAAATATGGAGTTGTGAAGCAACTATGATGTATCTCGGTCCAATTCCCCAAATAATGCACATGATTGGACTCCTTCCTATCTTAAACACCCGGACAACTTATTAGGCTCCTAGCTCTTCTCTATTGCTCATTGTATCATGATTCAGTCTGATGCAACAAAGTTTCAGTGAAGCCTCACTTGTCACCTTGGTTTCTTTTGTTGATCCATCATCACCCACAGCTCCTCTGATGCAAGCAAAACACTCTGGACATAGTGTGGCAGCCCCTCTTGTCCTATCTTTGCCATGCCAGGCGGTGGCTGTGTGGAGTTTTGCATGTGCATGCACTCTGTCTACAGAAAGTGTGCTCTGCGCGTCGGGTCGTGTCGTGCTGCTTTGCCCTGGTGGTGTCCGCGCGTCTCAGCGTACCGACCTGACTCCCCTGCCTGCACCCGTTGCTCTCCACCACATGCCCCTCCAGAATCCTCCTCGCTGGAGCTAGCCGCCGAGTGCCCACGGGCGCACTGTACTCCGCTTGTCCCTGAGCTCGCCTCGACTTCTTCCTCTTGTTCCCCATGGCTCTTTCTTCTTCCCGTGAACCCCTCTGCTCCCTCCAGTCGTCCCCGTCCTCCCCGTGCAGCTAGTGGCAATCGCTGGAGCAGGTCCGTGAGCCATGGCGGGCCCAAGCTCTGGAGTCTTCCTTCCCGTCTATTTAAGCCGCCCTAGAGGCCGCTCTCTTTGCCCTCCACCTCTCTCCCGTCCAATCACTGTCTGGGGTCTAGCAGCGAGGCCGGCGAGCCCTCTTCCTCCTCTCGGGTGATGTGCCTCTTCGCACGGCCTCTGCTCTGGCCTGACTCCTCCCATGTATCTCCTCCCCAGCCTCCACCACCATCTAGTTCCTCTTCCTCCTCTAATCCTCCTCGACCTCTTCCCCGGGCCAATTGTTGCCAGAATCGTGGTCGTCACCAGCTCCCGAAGTACGCGGCCGCCGGAGATGAAGGGGACGACGCCTTCCTACCACCTCCCGAGGAGCTACGGGTACGAGCGTGACCGTCGTCGTGCGCCCGATCCATCCCTGCCTTGAGGCCTGAATTTCAGCAGGAGTTCGCCAAACTCAACTTGGTGATGGTCACTGAGGGCAACGTATCAAATCTAGAGATATAGCCCACCCTAATGGAACAGATTAAGAAGGCTCAGCATGGACATTCCAGCATCGAAGGTATAAAGAGAAAAGTGAGCCTTGGCAAGGCTTCAGAATTCGTCGTAGACAATGAGGGAGTATTATGGTATGGGGACAGACTTTGCGTACCAAACATTGAGGACCTCAAACAGCAAATTCTAACCGAAGGCCACACCGCCCCATATTCAATCCACCCTGGAGGAACCAAAATGTATAAGGACATTCAGGAAAGATTTTGGTGGCACGGTATGAAAAGGGATATAGCCACATTCGTTGCATGTTGTGATTCGTGTCAGCGCATTAAAGCCGAGCAGCAAAAACCAGCAGGGTTGCTACAGCCAAACAGGATACTTGAGTGGAAATGGGACGAAATTGGAATGGATTTTATCGTCGGACTACCTCGATCACAACACGGAAATGATGCCATATGGGTCATCACAGATAGATTAACCTAGGTAGCCCATTTCATTCCCATAAAGACAACCTACACCACTCAGAAGCTTGCCAAACTTTACCTCTCCCGTATAATTTGCCTGCATGGAGTTCCAAAGACTATAATATCCGACAGAGGCACTCAATTTGTCTCTAGATTTTGGGATCATTTACAACAAGCTCTGGGAACTCAACTAGCATTCAGTACAGCATACCACCCCCAGACTGATGGACAAACTGAACGCGTGAACCAAATCCTAGAGGACATGCTGAGAGCATGTGTTCTCACCTATGGAACCAGTTGGGAGGAAAGCTTGCCATATGCCGAGTTCGCATACAACAACAGTTACCAAGCCAGTCTACAAATGGCACCTTTTGAAGCATTGTACGGACGGAGATGTTGTACCCCATTAAATTGGTCAGAAACAGGTGACAGTCGTATCTTCGGCCCAAGCATGCTCAAGGAAGCCGAGGAGAAAGTTAGAAAAATCAGGGACCGACTCAAGACAGCTCAAAGCCGACAAAAGAGCTATTACGATCGAAAACATCGTGAAGTTAGCTTTGAACCCGGTGAATATGTGTACCTACGAGTGTCTCCTATGAGGGGCCTGCAACGGTTCAAAATTAAAGGAAAGCTAGCCCCAAGATTTATTGGACCCTTCTGTGTGGGTGCACGAAGAGGCACAGTAGCCTACCAGCTAGACCTACCCAAAGAGCTGTCAGACGTCCACGACGTGTTCCACGTCTCACAGTTGAGGAAATGTGTAAGCAACCCGGAAAAGCATGTATCTGATGAGAGCATTGACGTGCAACCAGACCTCACCTACAGAGAGCAGCCAATAAAAATATTGGAGGAGTCCGAAAGGAGGACCCGTCAGAAAACAATTAAGTTTTTCAACGTTCAGTGGAGCAATCACACCGAGGATGAAGCAACATGGGAAAGAGAGGTTTTTCTTCAGGCAGAGTACCCACACCTATTTGAGGATCAGCTGAAATCTCGAGGACGAGATTTTCCCTAAGGGGGTAGGTGTTGTAACACCCCAAAAAAAATTATTTGGTTTTAATAATTTCCTTTTTATGGGAAGGAGGTTATTTAATTATTTTTTTAAACATCTCCTTCTCAAAACCTTTAAGGCAAGTATTTTTTGTTTCTTTCTCAACTTTTACTTTAGTCTTGAGGGCTTTTCATTTTTGTGTTGACTCAACACAACTACTTTCTTTGGGAAAGTTTTTGAAATCCTTTCTTTTAAAAATAACCCTAGGACTTATGGATTGATCCTTCCCCTTCCAAAAATTATCTCTTGCCATGACCTAGGTTGTAATCTCCCTCCCAAGAGCCATCTTCCCACTTTGTGTCAAGTGAAGCTTCAAATCCAGCAAGTTAAACTCCCCCTTGAATTTATTTCTATTTATTTTAAATCAAAAATCTTTTCTGTCTTTTATTTTGGCCCTTAGTGATTTACAAAGGATCCACTAGAATTCCTTTGAGTTTTGATTCCAAACAAGTTTCCCTGGCTAGTCCTTAGAACCCTCAACCAAGATCCATGAAGATCCACTGGTCCACAGTTCAAAATTTCCAAAATTTGCTTGCTGCAAATTTGGACCAGAGTTGTCATTTTTGGTGAAATTCATTATTTTCTTCTCCAAAAATTCTGAGAAAAATCATGAGGCCTCTAGATGCATCAAGAGACCCCTCCACCAAAGATCAGCTCCAGAAACATTTTCCACATGCCAGAAACATTTCGTCGAACAGCTGGCGTGCACTGCTCCTGTCAAGTTCAGAGTCTCAGTGATCAGTTTCAGTCGTCACTGTCGTTTTCTTCAGAGCCTCACGTCGATCTCGCCAGTAGCTGCAGTGGCGTTTTGCTCCCTATTCCCCCTTCTTATCCACCGCGCCGCACGGTCGCCCGGACGGTTGCGGGCGTCGGCGGTGAGCTGGCAGAGGAGCATCGCCCCCGTGAGCGGCGGCAGCAGCACTCGCTACGGCTACCAGAGAGGCGCGGCGAGGGACGGCGCCGTCCAGCACCGCCCACACCACCAGGAACCTCCGCTGGCCGTCCTCTTCTCTGGATGCGCTGCGGCACCGTCGTCGTGGCCTTAGTGGCGCAGAGCACGCCCACTGTCGCCGACGAGCCCGTGAGGCCGTTCCGTCGAGAGCTTGGAGTATCACCCAAGCCATACCAGATTTAGCCCTTGAACGGAACCAGTGGACCATCACGATGATGCCCAATCACCTAAACCTCCAGCCCGACCCCTGCCTCGCCGTAATCACCCGCCGACGTTATCCCGTTCACGGCAACCGCCTCGGATCGACTATAAAAGGAGGCCCCGAGCTCGATGTCGACCAAGCACCATCACTCCACCTCACCAGAACCACGCCCAGCCACTGGGGAGACCTCGGGGAGGCCTTCTTCCCCGACTCCGGCCGCCCCGACCTGCTTCAGGATCCAGCAAGATTTGCTCAAGTGCGTGCACCCCCGCCTCTCAACCATGCCAGTAGCCTCCTAGTGCAATCACTTCTCTAACCCGCGCCCTAATTTGAAGGTTGCAGCTCCCGTCGGAGAGTATCATCCTCGCCCGAACCACCGTTCGCCGTAGTTGAGGCCACCGTCGATGTGGTGCTCGCCGACGACCAAGTCCACCACCCACTGGCGCGGAAGGACACCGTAAACCCATAGGTACCCTCCGATCCCCCTACCTCGCCGTGGATCAACGCCGGCGACCACCGCGAGCCTCGGCGCCGGCGAGCTCTGTTTCAAAGTTTGAACCTGACGGGTGGGACCCCCCTTGTCAGCCTCTCCTCTTCTTATTTGAACCGTTTTCTGAAAGCACCTTTGGGCAAAGTACGTTTTCCTTCTGGGCTGGCGTATTTCCAACCAAAACATTTTCTATTTTTATAAACTAACCCCTGGAGACTTTCTGTTTCATCACAGATTAGTCCTTGGACTAAAACCTTTATATCTTTTAAACAAAAGATGCTTTTTAGTTGATTCTTTTTCTGTCAGTTTTATTTTTTTGTCTAGTTTTTTATAGTATTTATTTGAAAAATATTTGGAACAACTTTTATGCACACTTGGTATTTACGTTAGTACGCGTTCTCTCTATACCGTAGATACCGGAGGAGGTGACGGAGCCACGAACTTCCCCGAGCTAGACTCTGACTACTCCGAACCAGGTAAGCATGTTTGAACCTTTGATATGATGAGTGTTTTGCATGTTTGCTTGAATAGTTAGTGCATGGCATGTTTATATGGGCATCAGTGAGTGTTATATTGCATGCAAGGCAACTACTAGTATGCTTCAAAACTTGATGTGATCTTTTGATGGGAGATAACATGATCATGTGGTGACATGAAAGGTGGTAAGATGGTATTGTTGAAGCATGCCAGTCTTATGTCAACCGTTAAACTCCAGAGTTAACGTGGATCGAGCCACGTTACCGTCCGTCCCCTTTTCATGCTGCCACATGTTTTCTGCAAAGAATACGGTTTAGTAAGTTGCAAACCTCTTTCCTTGTACACACCCAATAGAGGGGCCGGGATGAGGGTTCCATGGCCCTGGATTAAAGCCAGTCATGCGGTCAGGGGGCATGGGTGTTTCCGGTTGGGACCGAGAGGGGGCACCCCTTAGAGCGCGTGATATAAATTTGATCCCATGCTACGCGAGGTTGTAGCCTCCCCGTCTTAAGGTTTTTCTTGAACGTTGCCTAGGGTGATTCCTGGCAGCAGGATGTGGAATGGGTGTGTACTGGTTAGATGTGTTTCGCCTAAAACACCGTAAACGGAACTAGTCCCTCGTGACTACTGAAATCCGTTGGCTTTGGTTAAAAGTACAAACTCTGCAGAGTCAAAACCCATCCGAGTAACCGTGTCCATGGTCAAGGATCTTGGTCAACATATCCATATCAGTATCAGTATCAGTCTCAACGTCCGTCTCAGCGTCAGTCTCTGTGTCAGTCTCAGTGGGAATCCCCGGTGAATAAACATGAGTGGTAGTCCAGATTGAATGTTATTCCTATGGATGGACTAACCAGTTTACTATTATGTACATGAGCATTTCCTTGAGATGATTTAAATTCATGAGCTACTTGAATTCGAATAATGAAATATAAGCCCTTTATGTGATGTCGCTCAGACGTTCGACTGTGGCACCCTTGTTGTTTACTTTTGATATAAGCCCTTTATGTGATGTCGCTCAGACGTCCGACTGTGGCACTCTTGTTATTTACTTTTGATATAAGCCCTTTATGTGATGTCGCTCAGACGTCCGACTGTGGCACTCCTGTTATTTACTTTTGATATAAGCCCTTTATGTGATGTTGCTCAGACGTCCGACTGTGGCACTCTTGTTATTTACTTTTGATATAAGCCCTTTATGTGATGTCGCTCAGACGTCCGACTGTGGCCCTCTTGTTATTTACTTTTAATATAAGCCCTTTATGTGTGTCGCTCAGACGTCCGACTGTGGCACGCACTGTCATTTATATTCCAATATGAGCCCTTTATGTGGTGTCGCCCTGACGCCCGACTGCGGCATTGTTAATTTATTTTACCTTTCGAGGCGTCGCTTCAGACACTCGATTGGTCTTCAGTTATTTCATTGGGATTTTGGGAGGACTACCACCTGACTTCCTTTTTATTTATCATGCAGTGCAATTTTATTATCTGAGTGCGCATTACAAATCTGCTCATGTGCATCATGTTTGCATTTGTTATATCTTATGTCCAAACTGTCTTGCGAGTACTTTCTGAAGGAAATATGCCCTAGAGGCAATAATAAAGTATTATATATTTCCTTATATCATGATAAATGTTTATTATTCATGCTAGAATTGTATTAACCGGAAACATAATACATGTGTGAATACATAGACAAACAGAGTGTCACTAGTATGCCTCTACTTGACTAGCTCGTTAATCAAAGATGGTTATGTTTCCTAGCCATAGACATGAGTTGTCATTTGATTAACGAGATCACCTCATTAGGGGAATGACGTGATTGACTTGACCCATTCCGTTAGCTTAGCACTCGATCGTTTAGTATGTTGCTATTGCTTTCTTCATGACTTATACATGTTCCTATGACTATGAGATTATGCAACTCCCGTTTACCGGAGGAACACTTTGTGTGCTACCAAACGTCACAACGTAAATGGGTGATTATAAAGGTGCTCTACAGGTGTCTCCAAAGGTACTTGTTGGGTTGGCGTATTTCGAGATTAGGATTTGTCACTCCGATTGTCGGAGAGGTATCTCTGGGCCCACTCGGTAATGCACATCACTATAAGCCTTGCAAGCATTATGACTAATGAGTTAGTTGCGGGATGATGTGTTACAGAACGAGTAAAGAGACTTGCCGGTGACGAGATTGAACTAGGTATCTAGATACCGACGATCAAATCTCGGGCAAGTAACATACCGGTGACAAAGGGAACAACGTATGTTGTTATGCGGTCTGACTGATAAAGATCTTCGTAGAATATGTGGGAGCCAATATGGGCATCCAGGTCCCGCTATTGGTTATTGACCGGAGACGTGTCTCGGTCATGTCTACATAGTTCTCGAACCCGTAGGGTCCGCACGCTTAACGTTACGATGACAGTTTTATTGAATTTTGATGTACCGAAGGAGTTCGGAGTCCCGGATGAGATCGGGGACATGATGAGGAGTCTTGAAATGGCCGAGACGTAAAGATCGATATATTGGACGACTATATTCGGACTTCGGAAAGGTTCCGAGTGATTCGGGTATTTTTCGGAGTACCGGAGAGTTACGGGAATACGTATTGGGCCTTATTGGGCCATACGGGAAAGAAGGAAAAGGGCCTCAAGGGTGGCCGCACCCCTCCCTTTGGTCTGGTCCGAATTGGACTAGGGAAGGGGGGCGCCCCCTTCCTTCCTTCTCTTTTTCCCTTCCTCTTTTCCTATTCCATATGGGAGGTGGAATCCTACTAGGACTAGGGAGTCCTAGTAGGACTCCACGCTTGGTGCGCCCCCTCCTAGGGCCGGCCTCCTCCTCCCTTACTCCTTTATATACGGGGGCAGGGGGGCACCCCAGAGACACAACAATTGATCCTTGAGATCTCTTAGCCGTGTGCGGTGCCCCCCTCCACCATATTACACCTCGATAATACCGTTGCGGAGCTTAGGCGAAGCCCTGCGTCGGTGGAACATCATCATCGTCACCACGCCGTCGTGCTGACGAAACTCTCCCTCAACACTTGGCTGGATCGGAGTTCGAGGGACGTCATCGAGCTGAACGTGTGTAGAACTCGGAGGTGCCGTACGTTCGGTACTTGATCGGTCGGATCGTGAAGACGTATGACTACATCAACCGCGTTGTGATAATGCTTCCGCTGTCGGTCTACGAGGGTACGTGGACAACACTCTCCCATCTCGTTGCTATGCATCATCATGATCTTGCGTGTGCGTAGGAATTTTTTTGAAATTACTACGTTCCCCAACAGTGGCATCTGAGCCTGGTTTTATGCGTTGATGCTATGCACGAGTAGAACACAAGTGAGTTGTGGGCGATATAAGTCATACTGCTTACCAGCATGTCATACTTTGGTTCAGCGGTATTGTGAGATGAAGCGGCCCGGACCGACATTACACGTACGCTTACGCGAGACTGGTTTCACCGTTGCGAGCACTCGTTGCTTAAAGGTGACCGGCGGGTGTCTGTCTCTCTCACTTTAGTTGAACCGAGTGTGGCTACGCCCGGTCCTTGCGAAGGTTAAAACAGCACCAACTTGACAAACTATCGTTGTGGTTTTGATGTGTAGGTAAGAACGGTTCTTGCTAAGCCCGTAGCAGCCACGTAAAATATGCAACAACAAAGTAGAGAACGTCTAACTTGTTTTTGCAGGGCATGTTGTGATGTGATATGGTCAAGACATGATGTGTTATAATGTGTTGTATGAGATGATCATGTTTTGTAACTGAGTTATCGGCAACTGGCAGGAGCCATATGGTTGTCGCTTTATTGTATGAGATGCAATCGCCATGTAATAGTTTTACTTTATCACTAAGCGGTAGCGATAGTCGTAAAAGCAATAAGTTGGCGAGACGACAACGATGCTACGATGGAGATAAGGTGTCGCGCCGGTGATGATGGTGATCATGACGGTGCTTCGGAGATGGAGATCACAAGCACGGTGCTTCGGAGATGGAGATCACAAGCACAAGATGATGATGGCCATATCATATCACTTATATTGATTGCATGTGATGTTAATCCTTTATGCTTCTTATCTTGCTTTGTTTGACGGTAGCATTATAAGATGATCCTTCACTAAATTATCAAAGTATAAGTGTTCTCCCTGAGTATGCACCGTTGCGAAAGTTCTTCGTGCTGAGACACCACGTGATGATCGGGTGTGATAGGCTCTACGTTCAAATACAACGGGTGCAAAACAGTTGCACACGCCGAATACTCAGGTTAAAATTGACGAGCCTAGCATATAACAGATATGGCCTCGGAACACGGAGACCGAAAGGTCGAGCGTGAATCATATAGTAGATATGATCAACATAGTGACGTTCACCATTGAAACTACTCCATCTCACGTGATGATCGAACATGGTTTAGTTGATTTGGATCACGTAATCACTTAGATGATTAGAGGGATATCTATTTAAGTGGGAGTTCTTAAGTAATATGATTAATTGAACTTAAATTTATCATGAACTTAGTCCTGATAGTATTTTGCAAATTATGTTGTAGATCAATAGCTCGCGTTGTTGCTTCCCTGTGTTTATTTTTGATATGTTCCTAGAGAAAAATTATGTTGAAAGATGTTAGTAGAAAAGATGCGGATTGGATCCGTGATCTGAGGATTATCCTCATTGCTGCACAGAAGAATTATGTCCTTGATGCACCACTAGGTGATAGACCTATTGCAGGAGCAGATGCAGACGTTATGAACGTTTGGCTAGCTCAATATGATGACTACTTGATAGTTTAGTGCACCATGCTTAACGGCTTAGAATCGGGACTTCAAAGACGTTTTGAACGTCATGGACCATATGAGATGTTCCAGGAGTTGAAGTTAATATTTCAAGCAAATACCCGAGTTGTGAGATATGAAGTCTCCAACAAGTTCTATAGCTAAAAGATGGAGGAGAATCGCTCAACTAGTGAGCATGTGCTCAGATTGTCTGGGTACTACAATCGCTTGAATCAAGTGGGAATTTATCTTCCAGATAAAATAGTGATTGACAGAATTCTCTAGTCACCATCACCAAGTTAGTAGAACTTCATGATGAACTATAGTATGCAAGGGATGACGATAGTAATTCCTGAGCTCTTCGTGATGCTGAAATCGACGAAGGTAGAAATCAAGAAAAACATCAAGTGTTGATGGTTGAAGAGACCACTAGTTTCAAGAAAAGGGCAAAGGGAAGAAGGGGAACTTCAAAAAGAACGGCAAGCAAGTTGCTGCTCAAGTGAAGAAGCCTAAGTCTGGTCCTAAGCCTGAGACTAAGTGCTTCTACTGCAAAAGGACTGGTCACTGGAAGCGGAACTACCCCAACTATTTGGTGGATAAGAAGGATGGCAAAGTGAACAAAGGTATATTTGATATACATATTATTGATGTGTACTTTACTAGTGTTTATAGCAACCCCTCGGTAATTGATACTGGTTCAGTTGCTAAGAGTAGTAACTCGAAACGGGAGTTGCAGAATAAAGAGAAACTAGTAAAAGTGAACAAAGGTATATTTGATATACAGATTATTGATGTGTACTTTACTAGTGTTTATAGCAACCCCTCGGTAATTGATATTGGTTCAGTTGCTAAAGAGTAGTAACTTGAAAACGGGAGTTGCAGAATAAACAGAGACTAGTAAAAGGCGAGGTGATGATGTGTGTTGGAAGTAGTTCCAAGATTGATATGATCATCATCGCAGACTCCCTGTACTTTCGGGATTAGTGTTGAAACTAAATAAGTGTTATTTGGTGTTTGCATTGAGCATGAATATGATTTGATCATGTTTATTGCAATACGGTTATTCATTTAAATTAGAGAACAATTGTTGTTCTGTTTACATGAATAAAACCTTCTATGGTCATACACACCAACGAAAATGGTTTGTTGGATCTCGATCGTAGTGATACATATATTCATAATATTGAAGCCAAAAGATGCAAAGTTAATAATGATAGTGCAACTTATTTGTGGCACTGCCGTTTAGGTCATATTGGTGTAAAGCGCATGAAGAAACTCCATACTGATGGGATTTTGGAATCACTTGATTATGAATCACTTGATACTTGCGAACCGTGCCTCATGGGCAAGATGACTAAAACGCCGTTCTCCGGAACTATGGAGAGAGCAACAGATTTGTTATCATACATACAGATGTATGTGGTCCGATGAATATTGAGGCTCGTAGCAGGTATCATTATTTTCTGACCTTCACAGATGATTTGAGCAGATATGGGTATATCTACTTAATGAAACAAGAGTCTGAAACATTTGAAAAGTTCATATAATTTCAGAGTGAAGCAGAAAATCATCGTAACAAGAAAATAAAGTTTCTACGATCTGATCGTGGAGAAGAGTATTTAAGTTACGAGTTTGGCCTTCAGTTAAAACAATGTGGAATAGTTTCACAAATTCATGCCACCTAGAACACCACAGCATAATGGTGTGTCCGAACGTCATAACCGTACTTTATTGGATATAGTGCAATCTATGATGTCTCTTACCAATTTACCACTAATCGTTTTGGGGGTTATGCATTAGAGATAGCTGCATTCACGTTAAATAGGGCACCATCAAAATCCGTTGAGAGGATGCCTTATGAACTGTGGTTTGGCAAGAAACCAAAGTTGTCGTTTCTTAAAATTTTGGGGTTGCGATGCTTATGTGAAAAAGTTTCATCCTGATAAGCTCAAACCCAAATCGGAGAAATGTGTCTTCATAGGATACCCAAAGGAGACAGTTGGGTACACCTTCTATCACAGATCTGAAGGCAAGACATTCGTTGCTTAGTATGGATCCTTTTTAGAGAAGGAGTTTCTCTCGAAAGAAGTGAGTGGGAGGAAAGTAGAACTTGATGAGGTAACTGTACCTGCTCCCTTATTGGAAAGTAGTTCATCACAGAATTCTGTTCCTGTGACTCCTACACCAATTAGTGAGGAAGTTAATGATGATGATCATGTAACTTCAGATCAAGTTACTACCAAACCTCGTAGGTAAACCAGAGTAAGATCCGCACCAGAGTGGTACGGTAATCCTGTTCTGGATGTTATGTTACTAGACCATGACGAACCTACGAACTATGAAGAAGCGATGGTGAGCCCAGATTCCGCAAAGTGGCTTGAGGCCATGAAATCTGAGATGAGATCCATGTATGAGAACAAAGTGTGGACTTTGGTTGACTTGCCCGATGATCGGCAAGCAATTGAGAATAAATGGATCGTCAAGAGGAAAACGGACGCTGATACTAGTGTTACTATCTACAAAACTAGAATTGTCGCAAAAGGTTTTCGACAAAGTTCAAGGTGTTGACTACGATGAGAGTTTCTCACTCGTATCTATGCTTAAGTCTATCTGAATCATGTTAGCAATTGCCGCATTTTATGAAATATGGCAAATGGATAAACAAAACTGCATTCCTTAATGGATTTATTAAAGAAGAGTTGTATATGATGCAACCAGGAGGTTTTGTCAATCCTAAAGGTGCTAACAAAATATGCAAGCTCCAGCGGTCCATCTATGGACTGGTGCAAGCATCTCAGAGTTGGAATATACACTTTGATAAGTTGATCAAAGGATATAGTGTTATACAGACTTGCGGTGAAGCCTGTATTTACAAGAAAGTGAGTGGGAGCACTACAGCATTTCTGATAAGTATATGTGAATGACATATTGTTGATCGGAAATAATGTAGAATTATTCTGCAAAGCATAAAGGAGTATTTGAAAGGAGTTTTTTCAAAGAAAGACCTCGGTGAAGCTGCTTACATATTGAGCATCAAGATCTATAGAGATAGATCAAGACGCTTGATAAGTTTTTTCAATGATTACATACCTTAACAAGATTTTGAAGTAGTTCAAAATAGAACAGTCAAAGAAAGAGTTCTTGCCTGTGTTACAAGGTGTGAAATTGAGTAAGACTCAAAGCCCGACCACGGCAAAAGATAGAAAAAGAATGAAAGTCATTCCCTATGCCTTAGCCATAGGTTCTATAAAGTATGCCATGTTGTGTACCAGATCTATTGTATACCTTACACTGATTTTGGCAAGGGAGTACAATAATGATCTAGGAGTAGATCACTGGACAACGGTCAAAATTATCCTTAGTGGAATAAGGAAATGTTTCTCGATTATGGAAGTGAAAAAAGGTTCGTCGTAAAGGCTTACGTCGATGCAAGTTTTGACACTAAATCTAGATGACTCTAAGTCTCGATCTAGATACATATTGAAAGTGGGAGCACTTAGCTAGAGTAGCTCCGTACAGAGCATTGTAGACATAGAAATTTCCAAAATACTTACGGATCTGAATGTGACAGACCCGTTGACTAAAATTATCTCACAATCAATACATGATCACACCTTAGTACTCTTTGGGTGTTAATCACATAGCGATGTGAACTAGATTATTGACTCTAGTAAACCCTTTGAGTGTTGATCACATAGAGATGTGAACTATGGGTGTTAATCACATGGTGATGTGAATTATTGATGTTAAATCACATGGCGATGTGAACTAGATTATTGACTCTAGTGCAAGTGGGAGACTGAAGGAAATATGCCCTAGAGGCAATAATAAAATATTTTATATATTTCCTTATATCATGATAAATGTTTATTATTCATGCTAGAATTGTATTAACCGGAAACATAATACATGTGTGAATACATAGACAAACAGAGTGTCACTAGTATGCCTCTACTTGACTAGCTCGTTAATCAAAGATGGTTATGTTTCCTAGCCATAGACATGAGTTGTCATTTGATTAACGAGATCACCTCATTAGGAGAATGACGTGATTGACTTGACCCATTCCGTTAGCTTAGCACTCGATCGTTTAGTATGTTGCTATTGCTTTCTTCATGACTTATACATGTTCCTATGACTATGAGATTATGCAACTCCCGTTTACCGGAGGAACACTTTGTGTGCTACCAAACGTCACAACGTAAATGGTTGATTATAAAGGTGGTCTACAGATGTCTCCAAAGGTACTTGTTGGGTTGGCGTATTTCGAGATTAGGATTTGTCACTCCGATTGTCGGAGAGGTATCTCTGGGCCCACTCGGTAATGCACATCACTATAAGCCTTGCAAGCGTTGTGACTAATGAGTTAGTTGCGAGATGATGTGTTACGTAACGAGTAAAGAGACTTGCTGGTAACAAGATTGAACTAGGTATCGAGATACCGACGATCAAATCTCGGGCAAATAACATACCGGTGACAAAGGGAACAACGTATGTTGTTATGCGGTCTGACCGATAAAGATCTTCGTAGAATATGTGGGAGCCAATATGGGCATCCAGGTCCCGCTATTGGTTATTGACCGGAGACGTGTCTCGGTCATGTCTACATAGTTCTCGAACCCGTAGGGTCCGCACGCTTAACGTTACGATGACAGTTTTATTGAGTTTTGATGTACCGAAGGAGTTCGGAGTCCCGGATGAGATCGGGGACATGACGAGGAGTCTCGAAATGGCCGAGACGTAAAGATCGATATATTGGACGACTATATTCGGACTTCGGAAAGGTTCCGAGTGATTCGGGTATTTTTCGGAGTACCGGAGAGTTACGGGAATACGTATTGGGCCTTATTGGGCCATACGGGAAAGAAGGAAAAGGGCCTCAAGGGTGGCCACACCCCTCCCCTTGGTCCGGTCCGAATTGGACTAGGGAAGGGGGGCGCCCCCTTCCTTCCTTCTCTTTTTGCCTTCCTCTTTTCCTATTCCATATGGGAGGTGGAATCCTACTAGGACTAGGGAGTCCTAGTAGGACTCCACACTTGGTGCGCCCCCTCCTAGGGCCGGCCTCCTCCTCCCTTGCTCCTTTATATACGGGGGCAGGGGGCACCCCAGAGACACAACAATTGATCCTTGAGATCTCTTAGCCGTGTGCGGTGCCCCCTCCACCATATTACACCTCGATAATACCGTTGCAGAGCTTAGGCGAAGCCCTGCGTCGGTGGAACATCATCATCGTCACCACGCCGTCGTGCTGACGAAACTCTCCCTCAACACTCGGCTGGATGGGAGTTCGAGGGACGTCATCGAGCTGAACGTGTGTAGAACTCGGAGGTGTCGTACATTCGGTACTTGATCGGTCGGATCGTGAAGACGTACGACTACATCAACCGCGTTGTGATAACGCTTCCGCTGTCGGTCTACGAGGGTACGTGGACAACACTCTCCCCTCTCGTTGCTATGCATCACCATGATCTTGCGTGTGCGTAGGAATTTTTTTGAAATTACTACGTTCCCCAACACTTTCAAAGTACTCACCTGGCTTGTTGATTTGGTCAGATGTTGACGAAGGCGATCTTATGGATGAAGTGTTCGATAGCGAGTCCGACACCTAGGAGTCCCAGTCAGTCCCGTGCGTTCCTGGAAATCAGTCACTTGTATTATATACGCTTCCGCTACCCAGAATAAAAGTCATCGAGCCTCACTACGGAGCTCGATGAGTTGTATGATTTAGGAGTCATGTCACCCACTTCACTGTGACATATCCACCACCACTTTTATTATGAGTCAGTAGTTATGCCACCATGCTCCTTGTGTCATATACGCCCTTATGTATTATATCGGCATGCTTGTAATAAATTTTTGAGCAGCCTCAGCTCAACCCTGTATATTATTTAGTACTTCTGGATTTCTGTATCAAGGATTTGTCTACCATTAAGGAGGATTCTTCTACACTGGTCCGACAAAAGGGGCGGTTTCTCAATAAACGTTTTATTAGAAAACCGGTCCTGACATCATGATAGTAGTATGTTGCTCTCAGAGTACTTTTGATATTATGATAAGTATGCTTTGGATTATTTGTTGGATATTGCTATGACTTGGATCACATGTTGATTGATGATATCAGAGTATCAGTTATCACAGGTCTATCCTTGGGGATAAATTCCGTCATTAAGTTGGTCAGGTGCCATCGAACCGGGCTTTTCCAGTGCAACCACATTTGCCTTTATGGGAAGGCCCTAATATGGTCTACTGTCATGTCTCTCGCTGGTGCATCCAACTAGGGAAGGTTATGGGCGCGCGCTACCCTGATCAGGTAGGTGAACATAGGCCTTGTGTGCCTGTGGTTGGTCTTGAGATCTCATGTCCCTGTTTGGGACCGTTTTTGTTTTGCCTCGATGGTGGCCGTTCGATGTCATGAGTTGACATCGAGGCCACTCAGGACTGAACCCAAAGGGGGTGTTGGTCGGAGTGGCCAGGAGAGTGTCATGGCAGTAGATTGGTTTTGTCAGAAGGCCGTTGGTCCACCCGAATGGGAGCAAGAGGCCATGGGTTTTGTGCTGTGGGTATAGTGTACTAACCTCTGCAGAGTGCGTGGTAAACTTATCGATAGCCGCGTCCTGGGTTATGGGCACAGTTTGTACTAGGTCACACCATTCGGTCAGCACCCACATGATGGAATGACTTATAGGTGATTTTAAATTATGATGTTGTGAGGAGTAACAGCTTGGCAGGATGCCGATGATGATGTTGAGATGATGTTGAGGATGATCATTCAGTTTGTGATGTGGTCACGAGGTGATCATGTGGATGTTTCATCACGAGGTGATCAGCTGGATCCCGAGGTGATTGAGATGGTATATTACTTGGCCGAAGAGCCAAGAGTGAGATGTGTGTTGAGATTGATATGTTGGTTTATTAGCATAGCAGTAGTTTCATATCATTCTTAGTAGTTGCTTTCGCATAATGATTGTTGTTATTTAAGTTAACTTGGCTAATGCTATGTTGTTATTTTGCCTTGATGCTTTTCGTTGTTGTGAACTTGCAAGTACATTCTATGTACTCACCTAGCATGCCATGCCAGATTGTAGGTGATGCAGTGATTGATTGATTGCTTGTCGAGGTTACCGCGCGTGCAAGCTAGATTGTGTCCCAGCCAGAGTCCCTACGGAGTGGAGTTCGCCACCTTCGTCGTTGTTCCGCTCCTAGAAGTATTCCGCTGCTATGAGTTGTTCCGCTGCTAGCATAGAGCTACCTTAGGAGGCGTAGGGTCGCCATGCTGATGTGATCCTTTGTAACATCAGACCTTTGTATCCCTTATTCTTCGTAATAAGAGCTGCTTTATTCTTGCCAAGAAGTGTCGTATGCCAAAAGACTTCACCTCGATCTCTGGGCTGGAATACGGGGCATTCCGGTCTCTCTGAGCCGGGGTGCCACACTCTCGCCCTGAGGCTACCCTGCCGGGCAAGAGCGTCGCGTTTTCCACCATCATCCACCATCAATCCACCAAAGCAAGGGTAGGGTTTTACGCCTCGCGGTGGCCCGGTCCTGGGTAAAACTGTCCGTGTGATCTCTGTCGTATTGTGTTACGCTTCTCCGCTCTTTGTGCAACGTGCCCATCCCCCTGCCGAACCACAAAGGGGCTCATGGTCCCATAGGTGGCCGTGGTTTGGCACGACATCTTTGGCGCTCCAGGTAGAGGGATCACTTGCGCGAACTCAAGAGTGTAAGCAGCCCATCATCTTTATCGCCATTTTCTTCATCGACAGCTCCATCAACTATGGCACCCAAGAAGAAGCCTGGTGCTACAGCTCACCCGTCCACCTTGCAGGCCCCGCCACCCGCAACCGCCGATGTCATGGGGCCTACAAGGACGCATGGGGATGTGGACGCTGCGGGGGACGTGGTTGACGCAGGCGGCGTTGTTATCACTGAGGGAGTCCTGGACTAAGGGGTCCTCGGGCGTCCGGCCTGTTATCCATGGGCCGGACTGTTGGGCTGTGAAGACATGAAGACCGAAGATTGTACCCGTGTCCGGATTGGACTCTACTTGGCGTGGAAGGAAAGCTCGGCAACCGACTATGTAGATTCCCTCTGATGTAACCGACTCCATGTAACCCTAGATCTCTCCGGTGTCTATATAAACCGGAGAGCGTGGTCCGGATAGAGATACTCATTATCATATTCACATAGGCTAGACTTCTAAGGTTTAGCCATTACGATCTTGTGGTAGATCAACTCTTGTAACACTCATATTTCATCCATATCAATCAACCAGGAAGTAGGGTATTACCTCCATAGAGAGGGCGCGAACCTGGGTAAACATTGTGTCCCCCGTCTCCTATTACCATCGATCCTAGACGCACAGTTCGGGACCCTCTACCCGAGATCCGCCGGTTTTGACACCGACATTGGTGCTTTCATTGAGAGTTCCACTGTGCCGTCGCCAAGAGGGTTGATGGCTCGCCTTGTTCTCAAGGATAATATCCTCTCCGGAGGAACCCTGGCCCTAGGCCAAACCCTCCGGCTGGGCGGCTTCGTCTTGACTGCCGGGTCGGCCCTTAAGCCGACGATGACCTCTCAAGTCATCGAAAATCGCCTCCGCGTTGATCCCGAATACTCCGCCCGGATGGATCCAACGGAGTTATCGTCGTTGAACGAACTCTTGGATCGCATGGCCGCCTTGGGGGTCGCTACAGACTACGATCGGGTTGGGCTTAAACCCGACCAGAGAGAAATTAAAACTCCGTCGATCACCCACCAGATAGCGGTAGTCGAGGAGCGGAGCAACTCTTCTACTATATTGAAGACGAACTATGTTCGGATCTCCGATCTTGAAGGGCTGGATATTCTCCGGCAGAAAGGCATGTCCCGTCCCCCGAACATGGAGTCGGACGATGAGCCTAAAAATTCAGTCGATATCCCGGAGCCCGAACTGCCAGGTCCGGTAGATCTTCAAACTCCGGATCCAAAATCGGGTCAGGGTTCGGATTTCGTTCCACCCACCCACCCAGACATAGACGCTCTCATGAGCATCAAACAACAGCCTCAGGAAATGGTCCACCACTTATCGGCCCGATTCCTCCTTGTCAAAGATAAGGTAAAAGATTGCCGCGACGAAGACGCGATAGCAGCATTCAGCAACAAATGTGCGGACGAAGGTATCCTCAACGCCATCAATCGCCGCCGCATACTAAAGTTCGCTGACTTAGCAACTATCGTACAAAAGTACAGCGCGATGGAAAGCGCCTGGAAAACTCAGGTAGCTCGCTGGGAACCGTCGGTCCCAACCGAACTCATCCTACAGGCGAAGAGGACGCACCCCCATGGCACGCCCAGCCGAACAGTCAAAAAACATAAACCCATCACGCTACACGACACCGTTCTGGAGGGATGGCTCAATGGCCCATGCAAAATACACACGACACAGGATACCATGGCAACCCACAGCCTTAGAGCATGTCAGATACTTCGGCAGGTAGCCAAGAGCGGCGAGGACATCCTTATCAAGGACACCCAAGAACAGCACCCTCCAGCAAACGACGACACTAGAGTATTGACAGTCTTCGAGACATTCGCTTCAAACAATAAGCGTAAAAGGGCACTGCGCGATCTCGCCGAAGTTTGCCAGGTCGCCGCAATTGACCCCTGGAACGACACGGCCATAACCTTTAACGCCAGTGACGAACCCAAATATGGAACAGTCTGAGCGCCAGCTGCATTAGTCCTCAGTCCCATCGTGGACGGTTTTCGGCTTACAAAAGTCCTCATGGATGGCGGCAGCGGACTAAACCTCATTTATGAGGACACGCTCCACAAGATGGAAATAGACAGGAGCCGCATCGAGAAAAGTAGCATGACCTTTCGAGGTATCATCCCCGGTCGGGAAGCGCAGTGTGCGGGAAAAATTACACTTGATGTGGTATTTGGCACGCCGGAGAATTATCGGTCCGAAGAAATAACTTTCTAGGTGGCCCCTTCCAACACTGGATACCATGCCCTGTTAGGGCGAGAGGCCTTCATGCGCTTTCAAGCCATACCTCATTATGGGTATATGAAGCTAAAAATGCCCGGGCCTAATGGAATAATCACCCTCGTCAGCGATCCGGATATAGCACTCCGCACTGAGAACAAAACCGCATCCTTGACCCTCGAGGCATTATCTAAGGCCCTTGCGGCTGAAGAACTAACCGCACTACACTCCACTGTGGATATAGACGATGTTATCCTAGACAAACGACCCAAATCTACTTCCTTCAAGCCAGCAGAAGAAACGGTCAAATTTCAGGTCCATCCAACAGACCTGAAGAAGAGAGCCTCTATCGGAGCGCAACTCAGCCCCACAGTCGACGCAGCACTGCGAGCCTTCTTGTGCGAAAACTGGGATATATTCACCTGGCACCCCTCAGATATGCCAGGAATCCCGCGCGAGTTGGCCGAACACAGACTCAACATACTAAAGGGATATAAGCCGGTCAAACAAACACTGCAGCGCTTTTGCGAACCCAAACGACAAGCTATGTGGGGAGGAGCTAGCCAAACTCATCGAACCCGGATTCATCAAAGATATTAAACATCCGGACTGGCTGGCAAACTTGGTAATGGTACCAAAGAAGGATAAATCCTCGCGCCTATGCGTCGATTTCAAAGACCTTAACAAGGCTTGCCCTAAGGATCCCTTCCCCCTTCCTCGCACTGATCAAATCATTGACGCTACCGCATGACACGACTCGTTGTGCTTTGATGACCCACAAGTATAGGGGATCTATCGTAGTCCTTTCGATAAGTAAGAGTGTCGAGCCCAACGAGGAGCAGAAGGAAATGATGAGCGGTTTTCAGCAAGGTATTCTCTGCAAGCACTGAAATTATAGGTAACAGATAGTTTTGTGATAAGATAATTTGTAACGAGCAACAAGTAACAAAAGTAAATAAAGTGCAGCAAGGTGGCCCAATCCCTTTTGTAGCAAAGGACAAGCCTGGACAATTTCTTATATAAAGGAAAGCGCTCCCGAGGACACATGGGAATTATCGTCAAGCTACTTTTCATCACATTCATATGATTCGCGTTCGGTACTTCGATAATTTTATATGTGGGTGGACCGGTGCTTGGGTGCTGTCCTTACTTGGACAAGCATCCCACTTATGATTAACCCCTATTGCAAGCATCCGCAACTACAAAAGAAGTATTAAGGTAAACCTAACCATAGCATGAAACATATGGATCCAAATCAGCCCCTTACGAAGCAACGCATAAACTAGGGTTTAAGCTTCTGTCACTCTAGCAACCCATCATCTACTTATTACTTCCCAATGCCTTCCTCTAGGCCCAAACAATGGTGAAGTGTCATGTAGTCGACGTTCACAGAACACCACTAGAGGAGACACAACATACATCTCATCAAAATATCGAACGAATACCAAATTCACATGACTACTAATAGCAAGACTTCTCCCATGTCCCCAGGAACAAACGTAACTACTCACAAAGCATATTCATGTTCATAATCAGAGGGGTATTAATATGCATAAAGGATCTGAACATATGATCTTCCACCAAATAAACCAACTAGCATCAACAAGAAGGAGTAATCAACACTACTAGCAACCTACATGTACCAATCCCAGACTTGGAGACAAGAATCGGATACAAGAGATGAACTAGGGTTTGAGAGGAGATGGTGCTGGTGAAGATGTTGATGGAGATTGGCCCCCTCCCGATGAGAGGAGCGTTGGTGATGACGATGATGATGGCGATGATTTCCCCCTCCCGAAGGGAAGTTTCCCTGGCAGAACAGCTCCGGCGGAGCCCTAGATTGATTCCGCCAAGGTTCCGCCTCGTGGCGGCGGAGTCTCGTCCTGAAAGCTTGCTTATCATTTTTCTTCGGACGAAAGACGTCATATAGCAGAAGATGGGCACCGGAGGGCTACCAGGGGGCCGATGAGGCAGGGGGGCGCGCCCAAGGGGTAGGGCACGCCCCCACCCTTGTGACCAGGGTGTGGGCCCCCTCTGGTATTTTCTTCGCTCAGTATTTTTTATTATTTCCAAAAACAACTTCCATGGGGTTTCAGGCCTTTTGGAGTTGTGCAGAATAGGTCTCTAATATTTGCTCCTTTTCCAGCCCAGAATTCCAGCTGCCGGCATTCTCCGTCTTTATGTAAACCTTGTAAAATAAGAGAGAATAGGCATAAGTATTGTAACATAATGTGTAATAACAGCCCATAATGCAATAAATATCGATATAAAAGCATGATGCAAAATGGATGTATCAACTCCCCCAAGCTTAGACCTCGCTTGTCCTCAAGCGGAAGCCGATAACGATAAATATGTCCACATGTTTAGTGGTAGAGGTGTCGATAAAATAAAATACGGTCATGAGGGCATCATGATCATTCTTATAACAGCAACATATATAGATATTGTCATATGATTTCTTATGCTCAAGTAATAATCTATTCACAATGTCAAGTATGAATCAGAAACTTCATTGAGAACCAACAAACTATAATCTCAGTCATTGAAGCAATTGCAATTTATCATAACATCAGAAAGAGTCTATGTCAGAGCTTTTCAGCAAGTCCACATACTCAACTATCATTTAGTCTTTCATAATTGCTAACACTCATGCAATACTTATGGTTACGGAGTTTTAATCGGACACAGAGAAAGATAGGGGCTTATAGTTTTGCCTGCCAACCTTTTACCTCAAGGGTAATGTCAACAATAATAGTTCATGCTAACTTACATCCAATTAGATATATATATCAGGATCTTTCCAACACAATGTGCTTGCCAAAGGATAAAATGTAAAAAGGAAAGGTGAAAATCACCATGACTCTTGCATAAGGTAGAAGATAAAAGTAAAAGATAGGTCCTTCGCAGAGGGAAGCAGAGGTTGCCATGCGCTTTCAGAGTTGGATGCACAAAATCTTAATGCGAAAGAACGTCACTTTATATTGCCACTTGTGATATGGACCTTTATTATGCAATTCATTGCTTTTATTTCTTTCACATCACAAGATCGTATAAAGCTTATTTCCTCCACACTAATCAATCATACACATTTAGAGAGCAATTTTTATTGCGCGCACCGATGACAACTTACTTGAAGGAACTTACTCAATCCATAGGTAGATATGGTGGACTCTCATGGCAAAACAGGGTTTAAGGGTATTTGGAAGCACAAGTGGTATCTCTACTTGGTGCAAATAATTTGGCTAGCATGAGGGGGAAAGGCAAGCTCAACATGTTGGATGATCCATGACAATATACTTTATTTCAGATATAAGAAAACATAACCCATTACGTTGTCTTCCTTGTCCAACATCAACTCTTTAGCATGTCATATTTTAATGAGTGCTCACAATCATAAAAGATGTCCAAGATAGTATATTTATATGTGAAACCTCTTTTTCTTTATTATTTCCTATTAATTGCAACGATGACCACTCTCAACAATTTTTAATCATCATACTCTTTCTATGTGAAGTTATTACTCTCCATAAGATCAATATGATCTCTTTGTTTATTTTTATTCTTTCTTTTTCTTTTATTCCCTCAAGATCATAGCAAAATAATCAAGCCCTTGACTCAACACTAATCTTTATTATATAGCTCACGGACTCGATTACATAAAGGGATCATAAAGCAAAACTCAAAACTAGATCATACCAAAAACTTTATTCTACTAGATCAAGATAATACTAAAAGGATTGTACTAAGAAAAATGGTAAAGATAGGAGTGTGATGGTGATACGATACCGGGGCACCTTCCCCAAGCTTGGCAGTTGCCATGGGGAGTGCCCATACCCATGTGATTATGTCTCCTTTGTTGGTGAAGAAGGTGGAGGTGATGATGGATAGTCGCACATCGAGCGTAAGAGGTCCTCCAGCTTGCGGATAATGCCCTTGAGTATGATGATATGCTCCTTAAAAAAATATTTTCACGTGTGAGATACTTGTTTTGTATATGAGCTAACTCAATCATCTTGAAAGCTTCGATCTCAGTTGGGGTAAGAAGATTGTGATCAAGTTGAAGGATGTCTCCTGTTGCCGGAACTTGGTCCT
The DNA here is from genome assembly GCF_018294505.1 of Triticum aestivum. NCBI lineage: Eukaryota > Viridiplantae > Streptophyta > Magnoliopsida > Poales > Poaceae > Triticum > Triticum aestivum. The sequence goes on from NC_057805.1 coordinate 157,422,754, forward strand.
CTGTGGCCTTCTTGAGCCCTTCATCCTTGTTGATCTCCATGGGTTCTTCCCTCTTCAGCTCTATCTTCATTAGCCAAGCATTGTTTTCACTATTGTTGGGGGAGGGGGACGACATGATGCCTGGCCTTGACAACCCTGACAGAAAACAGCTCGAAACAAGAAAAGAGGACACTTGCGTGATACAGTGGTCAAAATCTTCGGGAGATTATACAATGAATTTCTACCGACCAAAATACATATCGTGCAAGAAAACGGAGTCCGGAGAGCACACGAGGTGCCCACGAGGTAGGGGGCGCGCCCTCCACCCTCGTGGAGGCCTCGTGTCCTTCCCGGACTGCTTCTTATTTTTCTATTTTTCTAAATATTCCAAAACGGAGAAAAATTGCCATTAGAACTGTTTTGGAGTTAGTTTACTTACCGTACCACATACCTATTCCTTTTTGGAGTCTGAAACGTTCTGGAAAGTGTCTCTTATGTATTCCTCCGGGGTTACGATTTCAATAACATTGGTTTCAACATTTATGGGATTACCTGAGATATAATGTTTGATTCTGTGACCGTTCACCACCTTCAGATTTGTGCCCTCGAAGTTGTTGATTTTTATGGCACCGGAACTATAGACCTCCTCGCTAATGTAAGGACCTTACCATTTAGAGAGAATTTTTCCTGCAAAAAATCTTAAACGGGAGTTGTATAATAATACATAATCACCTACATTAAACTCACACTTTTGTATTCTTTTGTCATGCCATCTTTTAACTTTTTCTTTAAACAACTTGGCATTCTCATAGGCTTGGGTTCGCCATTCATCAAGTGAGCTAATTTCAAATAGCCTCTTCTCACCGGCAAGTTTGAAATCATAATTGAGCTCTTTAATAGCCCAATATGCCTTATGTTCTAGTTCGAGAGGTAAGTATAAACCATTTTATACGGAGACCTTCCCATAGGATTTTTATATGCAGTTATATAAGCCCATAATGCATCATCAAGTTTCTTGGACCAATTCTTTCTAGATCTATTAACAGTCTTTTGCAAAATTAATTTGAGTTCTCTATTACTCAATTCTACTTGACCACTAGACTGTGGGTGATATGGAGATGCAATTCTATGATTAACGTCATATTTAGCAAGCATTTTACGGAAAGCACCATGAATAAAATGTGAACCACCATCAGTCATTAAATATCTAGGGACACCAAACCTCAGAAAAATAACTTCTTTAAGCATCTTAATAGAGGTGTTATGATCAGCACTACTAGTTGGAATAGCTTCTACCCACTTAGTAACATAATCAACAGCAACTAAAATATGTGTATATCCATTAGAGGCAGGAAATGGTCCCATATAATCAAAGCCCTAGACATCAAATGGCTCAATAACAAGTGAATAATTCATAGGCATTTCTTGACGTCTAGTAATATTACCAATTCTTTGACATTCATCACAAGATAAGACAAACTTACGAGCATCCTTGAAGAGAGTAGGCCAATAAAAACCGGATTGCAATACCTTATGTGCAGTTCTGTCTCCAGCGTGGTGTCCTCCATAAGCCTCGGAGTGACACTTGCGTTGGATTTGTTCCTGTTCATGCTCAGGTACACAACGTCTAATGACACCATCTACTCCTTCTTTATAAAGATGTGGGTCATCCCAAAAGTAATGTCTCAAATCATAGAAAAACTTTTTCTTTTGCTGGTATGTGAAACTAGGTGGTATAAATTTAGCAACAATGTAATTAGCATAATCAGCATACCATGGAGTAGTACGAGAAGCATTTATGACATTTAATTGTTCATTAGGAAAGCTATCATCAATAGGTAGTGGGTCATCAAGTACATTTTCTAACCTAGACAAGTTGTCTGCAACGGGGTTCTGAGCTCCCTTTCTATCAATAATATGCAAATCAAATTCTTGTAGCAAGAGAACCCATCTAATAAGTCTAGGTTTAGCATCTTTATTTTCCATAAGATATTTAATAGCAGCATGATCAGTGTGAATAGTTACTTTAGAATCAACAATATAAGGTGTGAACTTATCACAAGCAAATACAACTGCTAAAAATTCTTTTTCAGTAGTGGCATAATTTCTCTAGGCATTGTCTAGAGTTTTACTAGCATATTGAATAACGTTTAATTTCTTATCAACTCTTTGCCCTAGAACAACACCTACAGCATATTCACTAGCATCACACATAATTTCAAAGGGTAAATTCCAATCAGGTGGCTGAACGATAGGTGCAGAAATCAATGCTTTCTTAAGTATTTCAAATGCTTGTACACAATCATCATCAAAGACAAATGGTATATCTTTTTGTAATAAATTAGTCAGAGGCCGAGAAATTTTTGAGAAGTCCTTAATGAACCTCCTATAAAACCCAGCATGACCAAGGAAACTTCTTATACCTTTGATGTCCTTGGGACATCGCATCTTTTCAATAGCATCAACTTTAGCTTTATCAACTTCAATACCTCTTTCAGAAATTTTATGCCCCAAGACGATACCTTCATTAACCATAAAGTGGCACTTCTCCCAATTCAAGACAAGGTTAGTTTCTTCACATCTCTGCAAAACTCGATCAAGGTTGCTTAAGCAATCATCAAAAGAGGATCCATAAACGGAGAAATCATCCATGAAAACCTCACAAATCTTTTCACAAAAGTCAGAGAATATAGCCATCATGCATCTTTGAAAGGTAGCAGGTGCATTACATAAACCAAAAGGCATACGTCTATAAGCAAAAGTACCGAAAGGGCAAGTAAAAGTGGTCTTAGCTTGATCATCAGCTGACACAGGTATTTGAGAGAAACCAGAATAACCATCTAGAAAGCAAAAATGTGTGTGTTTGGATAATCTTTCTAGCATTTGATCAATGAATGGCAAGGGGTAATGATCTTTTTTAGTAGCTTTATTTAATTTGCGGAAATCAATTACCATCCTATAACCTATAATAATTCTTTGAGGAATCAATTCATCTTTATCATTAGGAACGACAGTAATACCTCCCTTCTTAGGGACACAATGGACAGGACTTACCCACTGACTATCAGCAACGGGATAGATTATACCTGCCTCAAGGAGCTTTAGTATTTCCTTTCCTACCACTTCTTTGATCTTAGGATTCAGCCGTCGTTGGTGATCAATAACTGGTTTGGCATCTTTCTCCAAATTTATTTTGTGTTGACATAGAGTGGGACTAATGTCCTTAAGATCATCAAGAGTATATTCAATAGCAGCACGGTGCTTCTTCAGAGTTTTCAATAATTTTTCTTCCTCCTTCTCTGAAAGGTTAGCACTAACAATAACAGGATATATCTTGTTTTCATCAAGATAAGCATATTTAAGAGTATCAGGCAATGGTTTAAGTCGAAACACGGGATCACCCTTGGGTGGAGGAGGATCCCCTAAGATTTCAACAGGCAAGTTGTGTTTCAGAATAGATCCATGTTTAAAGAACACATCATCTATTTCCCTTCTTTCATTCATAAACATATCATTTTCATGGTCTAGCAAATATTGTTCTAAAGGATCACTAGGAGGCACGGCAATAGAAGCAAGACCAATAATTTCATCTTTACTAGGCAATTCCTCTTCACGGTGTTGTCTACGAAATTTAGAGAAATTAAACTCATGAGACATATCACCCAAACCAATAGTAACAACATCCTTTTCGCAGTCTATCTTAGCATTAACGGTGTTTAAGAAAGGTCTAGCAAATATAATGGGACAAAAGCTATCTTGTGGGGAACCAAGAACAAGAAAATCAGCAGGATATTTAGTTTTCCCACACAAGACTTCAACATCTCTAACAATCCCAATTGGTGAAATAGTATCTCTATTGGCAAGCTTAATTGTGACATCAATTTCTTCTAACTCAGTAGGTGCAATATCATGCATAATTTCTTTGTATATGTCAATAGGTATTGCACTAGCACTAGCACCCATGTCACATAAGCCATGATAACAATGATCTCCTATTTTAACAGAAATAACAGGCATGCCTACAACAGGTCTATGTTTATCTTTAGCACAAGGTTTAGCAATTCTAGCAGTTTCATCACATAAGTAAATAACATGCCCATCAATATTATCAGCCAAGAGATCTTTAATAATAGCAATATTAGGTTGAACTTTAACTTGCTCAGGAGGTGTATAGGTTCTAATATTGCTTTTACGAACCACAGTTGAAGCTTTAGCATGATCCTTTATTCTAACAGGGAAAGGTGGTTTCTCAACATAAGCAGTAGGAACAATAGGATCATTATAAGTGATAGTCTTTTCTTCAACTTTAATAGGTTCAACTACTTTTACTTCTATGGGAGGATGATATTTAAACCACTTCTCCTTAGGGAGATCAACGTGAGCAGCAAAAGATTCACAAAAAGAAGCTACTATCTCAGAGTCGAGTCCATATTTAGTGCTAAATTTACGGAAAACAACGGTATCCATAAAAGATTTAACACAATCAAACTTAGGTGTTATACCTCACTCCTTACCTTCGTCGAGATCCCAATCTTGAGAGTTGCCTTTAATTCTTTTCAATAAATCCCATTTGAATTCAATAGTCTTCATCATAAAAGAACTAGTACAAGAAGTATCTAGCATGGTGCGATTGTTGTCAGAAAGCCGAGCATAAAAATTTTGAATAATCATTTCTCTCGAGAGATCATGATTGGGGCATGAATATAACATTGACTTAAGCCTCCCGCAAGCTTGAGTGATGCTTTCTCCTTCACGAGGACGAAAATTATATACATAATTACGATCACGATGAACAAGATGCATAGGATAAAACTTCTGATGAAATTCCAATTTCAATCGCTTGTAGTTCCTTGATCCCATATCATCACCTAGCCTATACCATGTCAATGCATCTCCCTTCAAAGATAAAGGGAAGACCTTATTCTTGATAACATCATCGGGCATACCTGCAAGCTTAAATAATCCACAAACTTCATCCACATATATTAGGTGCTCATCAGGACGTAATGTTCCATCTCCTGCAAAAGGATTAGCTAGCAGTTTTTCTATCATACCCGAAGGAATTTCAAAGTAGACATTTTCATTTTCAGTAGGTTGAGGAGCAACTCTTTGCTCTACTGGTCGGGGTGAAGATACCCCGAACAAGCCCCTCAGAGGATTACTTTCCATAGTAACAAGTGACAGTAAATTTCAGCACACTATATAAATTTTTCCTTACGAAATTCCACCTACCAAAGGCACTTCACTCCCCGGCAACGGCGCCAGAAAAGAGTCTTGATGACCCACAAGTATAGGGGATCTATCGTAGTCCTTTCGATAAGTAAGAGTGTCGAACCCAACGAGGAGCAGAAGGAAATGATTAGCGGTTTTCAGCAAGGTATTCTCTGCAAGCACTGAAATTATAGGTAACAGATAGTTTTGTGATAAGATAATTTGTAACAAGCAACAAGTAACAAAAGTAAATAAAGTGCAGCAAGGTGGCCCAATCCCTTTTGTAGCAAAGGACAAGCCTGGACAATTTCTTATATAAAGGAAAGCGCTCCCGAGGACACATGGGAATTATCGTCTAGCTAGTTTTCATCACGATCATATGATTCGTGTTCGGTACTTCGATAATTTGATATGTGGGTGGACCGGTGCTTGGGTGCTGTCCTTACTTGGACAAGCATCCCACTTATGATTAACCCCTATTGCAAGCATCCGCAACTACAAAAGAAGTATTAAGGTAAACCTAACCATAGCATGAAACATATGGATCCAAATCAGCCCCTTATGAAGCAACGCATAAACTAGGGTTTAAGCTTCTGTCACTCTAGCAACCCATCATCTACTTATTACTTCCCAATGCCTTCCTGTAGGCCCAAACAATGGTGAAGTGTCATGTAGTCGATGTTCACATAACACCACTAGAGGAGAGACAACATACATCTCATCAAAATATCGAACGAATACCAAATTTACATGACTACTAATAGCAAGACTTCTCCCATGTCCTCAGGAACAAACATAACTACTCACAAAGCATATTCATGTTCATAACCAGAGGTGTATTAATATGCATAAAGGATCTGAACATATGATCTTCCACCAAATAAACCAACTAGCATCAACTACAAGGAGTAATCAACACTACTAGCAACCTACAGGTACCAATCCCAGACTTGGAGACAGGAATCGGATACAAGAGATGAACTAGGGTTTGAGAGGAGATGGTGCTGGTGAAGATGTTGATGGAGATTGGCCCCCTCCCGATGAGAGGAGCGTTGGTGGTGACGATGGCGATGATTTCCCCCTCCCGGAGGGAAGTTTCCCCGGCAGAACAGCTCCGCCGGAGCCCTAGATTGGTTCCGCCAAGGTTCCACCACGTGGCGGCGGAGTCTCGTCCTGAAAGCTTGCATATCATTTTTCTTCGGACGAAAGACTTCATATAGCAGAAGATGGGCACCAGGGGGCCCATGAGGCAGGGGGCACGCCCAGGGGGTAGGGCGCGCCGCCGCCCTCGTGGCCAGGGTGTGGGCCCCCTTTGGAATTTTCTTCGCTCAGTATTTTTTATTATTTCCAAAAACAACTTCCGTGGAGTTTCAGGACTTTTGGAGTTGTGCAGAATAGGTCTCTAATATTTGCTCCTTTTCCGGCCCAGAATTCCAGCTGCCGGCATTCTCCCTCTTTATGTAAACCTTCTAAAATAAGAAAGAATAGGCATAAGTATTGTAACATAATGTGTAATAACAGCCCATAAATATCGATATAAAAGCATGATGCAAAATGGACGTATCATGCTTCCTTGATGCATATTCTGGATACCATCAAATCAAAATGAAGGGCCCGATCAAGCTGCAACAGCATTCATTACACCATACGGGCCATTTTGCTTCAACACCATGCCTTTCGGGCTCAAGAACGCCGGCGCCACCTACCAGCGCATGATCCAAACACGCCTCGAGAAACAGATCGGCAAGACAGTGGAGGCCTACATGGACGACGTCGTCATCAAAACTAGACACGTCAAAACACTAATAGACGACTTGCATCTCACATTCGACAACCTCCGCGCATACGACATCAAGCTTAACCTGGAAAAGTGCGTCTTCGGCGTCCCCGCCGGTAAACTACTGGGCTTCATCATTTCCAATAGATGAATTCAAGCAAATCCAGCCAAAATCCGAGCTCTGTCACAATTGACCACGCCAACCGAACTCAAACAGGTCCAAAAACTTGCCGGGTGCGTGGCAGCTTTAAGCCACTTCATCTCCAGGTGGGGAAAAAGGCGATGCCCGTTTATCGCCTTCTACGGCGCACCCATAACTTTGAGTGGACAGACGCGGCGACAGCCGGACTGGAAGAAATAAAAGCCCTTTTGGCAAGCAACCCAATCCTGGCCACGCCAAACGTCGGCGAACCAATGCTCCTATATATATCGACAACACACCAGGTGGTGAGCGCCGTACTCGTCGTCGAGCGAGAACAGGACAGACACAAATTTCCGCTCCAAAAGCCGGTATACTACGTATCCATCGTCCTCACACCATGCAAATCCCGGTACCCTCACTATCAAAAGATAGCATATGTAGTCTTCATGGCATCTCGAAAATTGCGACACTACTTTCAGGAGTGCTCGATCATGGTGGCTTCCGATGTGCCCCTCAATGACATAATCAACAACCGGGATGCAACGGGCCGGATTACCAAATGGGCCATTGAGCTCCTGCCATTCGACATCACGTACAAACCACGTCGAGCCATCAAATCCCAGTTACTGGCTGACTTCGTCGCCGAATGGACAGAGGTCGAACTCCCTAAAGAATACGTCGCGTATGAGGGAGTCCTGGATTAGGGGGTCCTCGGACAGCCGGACTATATCCTTTTGCCGGACTGTTGGACTATGAAGATACAAGATTGAAGACTTCGTCCCGTGTCCGGATGGGACTCTCCTTGGCATGGAAGGCAAGCTTGGCAATACGGATATGTAGATCTCCTCCCTTGTAACCGACTCTGTGTAACCCTAGCCCCCTCCGGTGTCTACATAAACTGGAGGGTTTAGTCCGTAGGACAACAACAATCATACCGTAGGCTAGCTTCTAGGGTTTAGCCTCTACGATCTCGTGGTAGATCAACTCTTGTAATACTCATATCATCAAGATCAATCAAGCAGGAAGTAGGGTATTACCTCCATCGAGAGGGCCCGAACCTGGGTAAACATTGTGTCCCCTGTCTCCTGTTACCATCCGCCTTAGACGCACAGTTCGGGACCCCCTACCCGAGATCCGCCGGTTTTGACACCGACATTGGTGCTTTCATTGAGAGTTCCACTGTGCCGTCATCATAAGGAAGGATGGCTCGTCTCGTTATCAGGGACAAAATCACCTCTGGGGGAGCCCTGGCTGTAGGCCAAACTCTCCGACTAGGCGGCTTCGTCATGACCGCCCGTTCGGCCGCTGCGCCGACGATGACTTCTCGGGTCATCGAAAACAGCCTCCACATCGGCTCGGAACTTACCGAGCGGATGAATCCAATGGAGCTCTCCTCTTTGAACGAGCTCTTGGATCGCATCGCCGCTTTGGGAGTCGCTATAGACTATGATCGGATTGGGCTTAAACCCGACCAAAGGGAGATTACTCTCCGCCGGTCACCCATCAGATAGCGGTGGTGGACGAGCAATGCAGCGGTTCTTCCTCTATCTTGAGGACAAACTATGTCCGGATTCCCGAGCTCTCTGAGCCGGATACCCATCTACGGGAGGACATCCCCCAAACCGTGAACCTAGAATAAGGCAGCGGGCCAGACCCACTGGGCAACATCCCAGAGCCCTAACTTCCAAGATCGGAAACTCCTCCGCCCCCGGGTCTCAGATCGGGTCAAGGTTCAGACTTATATCCACCCATCCACCTAGATATAAACGATCTTTCCCACATTAGGCAAGAGCCCCAGGAGACAGTACATCACTATTGGGCCAGATTCCTCCTTGTAATGAACAAGGTCAAGAACTGTCGCGAGGAAGACGCAATTTCATTCTTTCATTCTTTTGCAATAATTGCACGGACAAGGGAATCCTCAACGCCATAAGTCGCCGTGACATAGCACACTTCGCTGACTTGGCGGCCATAGTACGGAAGTACTGTGCGATGGAAAGCGCCTGGAAAACCCAAACAAAATTTTGGGATAATCCGGCTCTGACAAAACCCCCAGTCCGAACTGAAAGGGTGCACTCTCATAAGTCGCCCGACTCAATTACAAAGAAGCAAAAGCCCACTACAGGGCGTGGAACCGTATTGGAGGGATGGCTTAATGGGCCATGCAAAATTCACAGTACAGCGGATACCATACCAACACACAGCCTTAGAGCATGTTGGGTACTCCGGCAGGTGGCCAAGAGCGGTGAGGATCTCCTCATTAAAAATACCGCAGAGCACCACCCCGTGGATAACAACAATACAGTATTGACAGTCTTCGAGACCTTCGCCTCAAATAATAGGCGTAAGCGAGCACTCCGCAGCCTTGCCGAAGTCTGCCACGTGGCAGCAATAAATCCATGGAGCGACACGGCTATCACCTTCAATGCCAGTGACGAACCTAAATTCCGAACAGCCCGAGCACCAGCCGCCTTGGTCCTTAGTCCAATTGTGGACGGCTTTCGGCTTACTAAAGTGCTCATGGACGGCGGCAGCGGATTAAACCTCATTTATGAGGAGACTCTTCAAAAAATGGAAATAGACAGAAACCGCATTGAGCAAAGCAGCACGACCTTCAGAGGAATCATCCCTAGTCGGGAGGCACGATGCGCTGGGAAAATCACACTAGATGTGGTATTCGGCACGCCGGAGAATTATAGGTCCGAAGAAATTACATTCCAAGTGGCCCCGTTCAGTAGCGGATACCACGCCCTTCTAGGGCGGGAGGCATTCACGATCTTCCAAGCCATACCCCATTACGGGTACATGAAGCTCAAAATGCCCGGGCCCAATGGAATCATCACTCTAGCTAGTGATCCGGACATAGCACTCCGCGCCGAAAACAAAACAGCCGCACTGGCCCTCGAGGCATTATCCGAAGCCCTCGCGGCCGAGGAATTAACTGCGCTGCGCTCCACAGTGGACAGGGACGACGTGATACTCGACAAAAGATCCAAGTCCACCTCTTTTAAACCAGCGGATGAAATAGTCAAATTCCAAGTCCACCCAACGGACCCTACAAAAACAGCATCCATCGGGGCACAGTTAAACCCCGCTGTAGACGCCGCACTACGGGAGTTCCTGCGCGAGAATTGGGACATATTCGCCTGGCATCCTTCAGACATGCCAGGAATCCCACGCAGGCTGGCCGAGCATAGCCTTAACATTCTAAAGGGATTCAAGCCGGTCAAGCAGACTCTTCGGCGTTTCTCTGAACCTAAGCGACAAGCCATGGGAGAGGAGCTAGCCAAGTTACTGGAGGCCGGATTCATTAGAGAAATAAAACATCCGGACTGGCTAGCAAACCTGGTGATGGTACCAAAGAAGGACAAATCCTGGCGCCTATGCGTCGACTTCAAGGACCTTAATAAGGCTTGCCCAAAGGATCCCTTCCCCCTCCCTCGCATCGATCAAATTATCGACGCTACCGCAGGACACGACTCATTGTGCTTCCTCGACGCATACTCCGGTTACCACCAAATTAAGATGGCGGAGTCCGATCAAGCCGCAACGGCATTTATCACTCCATACGGCCCCTTCTGTTTTAACACAATGCCCTTCGGGCTCAAAAACGCCGGTGCAACGTATCAACGCATGATTCAGACATGTCTGGAAAAACAGATCGGCAAAACAGTGGAGGCATACGTAGACGATGTGGTCGTTAAAACCAGACACGTCGAATCCTTAATAGACGACTTGAGGCTCACGTTCGACAATCTCCGAACATACGACATCAAGCTCAATCCGGAAAAATGCGTTTTCGGCGTGCCCGCCGGAAAGCTCCTGGGCTTCATCGTCTCCAGTAGAGGAATTGAAGCAAATCCGGCTAAAATCCGAGCTCTGTCACAGTTGGCTATCCCAACTGACCTCAAGCAAATCCAGAAGTTAACTGGATGCGTGGCGGCCTTAAGCCGCTTTATCTCCCGATTAGGAGAAAAGGCACTACCCCTTTATCGCCTTCTTCGGCGCACCGAACACTTCGAGTGGACGGACGCGGCCACGGCCGGATTGGAAGAAATAAAAGCCATCCTGGCCACCAACCCAATCTTGGCCGCGCCAAATGTCGGCGAACCAATGCTGTTATATATAGCGGCAACTCACCAAGTTGTAAGCGCAGTGCTCGTCGTCGAACGAGAGACGGACGGACATAAATTCCCACTTCAAAAGCCGGTATATTATGTATCCACTGTCCTCACTCCATGCAAATCACGGTACCCACATTATCAAAAGATAGCATACGCGGTATTTATGGCATCCCGGAAATTACGACACTACTTTCAAGAGTGTTCAATTACGGTGGCCTCGGAAGTACCACTCAACGACATAATAAACAACCGCGATGCCACGGGCCGGATTGCCAAATGGGCTATCGAGCTCCTCCCGTTCGACATAACATATAGACCACGGCGAGCCATTAAGTCGCAAGTACTGGCCGATTTTGTCGCCGAGTGGACAGAAGCCGAACTCCCTAAAGAATACGGCGCGTACTCCAATTGGATCATGCACTTCGACGGCTCTAAAATGCTGGCTGGTCTGGGGGCTGGCGTCGTCCTGACGTCCCCCACCGGAGATACAGTCCAATACGTACTTCAAATACTATACATAGACTCCAACAACGCAGCCGAATACGAGGCCCTGTTACATGGTCTCCGGATGGCAGTTTCCATGGGCATTCAACGCCTGGAGGTGCGTGGGGACTCGAGCCTCGCAATATCTCAAATAAATGGAGACTTCGATGCCAAGGATCCGAAAATGGCGGCCTATCGCAACGCCGTCCTCAAAAGGTCAGCTCGATTCGAGGGGCTTGAATTCCACCATGTGGCTCGGGAAAACAATCAGGCGGCGGATATCCTCGCCTGTATCAGCGCTAAGCGTGACCCTGTCCCACCTAACATCTTCTTGGAAAGGCTGTTTAAGCCATCTGCTGTATGGGAAGGGGACACCGGTAACAATAGTCTGGACCCGGCCACAACACCAGATACCGAACACTCCGACATAGTCGGAGGCTCTGCCACCAAAATAACACGTTCAGCCCACATGATAATGGCCGTCATCGCCCCGTGGACAGAACCATTCCTGGCCTACCTAACCAGGCAGGAACTACCCGAGGACCAAAATGAGCCACGCTGCATAGTGCGGCGGTCTAAAGCCTACAAGGTCCATGAGGGAGAGCTTTATAAGAAAAGCACTACAGGAGTCCTTCAAAGGTGCATCACCGAAGAGGAAGGGCGGAACCTTTTGGTTGAAATCCATGCAGGACTCGGCGGCCACCACGCCGCAGCCCGGGCCCTTGTAAGCAAGGCCTTCCGTACAGGTTTCTATTGGCCGACGGACCGAGCAGACGCACAGGACCTTGTTCAATTTTGCGTCGGTTGCCAGCTTTTTGCAAACCAAAGCCATATGCCGCTTACCGCTCTCCAAACAATCCCCATTACTTGGCCCTTTGCGGTCTGGGGGATTGATATGGTCGGACCCCTCAAAGGGGGAACCCATAAGAAAAAATACCTATTGGTCATGGTGGACAAATTCACCAAATGGATAGAAGCCAATGGTAGACTTCTTATCTGGGGTTGTACACCGTTATGGCATCCCCCACAGCATCATCACCGACAACGGCTCGAACTTTATAGCCGACGAGGTAAAACTTTGGTGCAGCAACATGGGCATCAAGCTCAATTATGCTTCTGTCTATCACCCGCAAACTAACGGTCAAGTCGAGCGAGCAAATGGTCTTATCATGAGCGGCATTAAACCTAGATTAGTGCGGTCCTTAAAGGAATCAAACACGCACTGTGTAGAGGAGCTTGACTCCTTACTATGGGGGCTGCGAACCACGCCGAATGGCACTACCGGATACACACTGTTCTTTATGGTGTACTACGCAGAGGCGGTACTGTTTGCGACATAATTCATGACTCACCTCGAGTGCGCATGTATGAAGAAAAAGAGGCCGAGCTCGATCGGCAGGACAGTTTGGACGCCTGGAGGAGGAGCGTGACGTGGCAAAAGCCCGTTCCGCATTCTATCAGCAACAGGCTCGAAGGTATCAAAGCAGAGAAGTACGGGCCAAAGCTTATAACGTTGGCGAACTTGTTCTGCGCCTACCGGAGAAGAAAAAGAACAAGCTCAAGCCCAAATGGGAAGGTCCCTTCATTATTGACCAGGTTCTGACCGGTGAAGCGTACCGTCTGCGGGATGCATCGGATAATCGACTCGAGCCAAACCCATGGAACGCAGCCAGACTCCGAAGGTTCTACGCCTAGTGCCGGACTCTATGTTCGTCTCCTTACCTCCGTCAATTTTTTACATATCCGTTATCTGTCTTTTCTCTCTTTCTCTCTTCTTTTTTCCTTTTCTTCAAGGCCTTAAAAGGCTAAATTGTGTCTTGACTACACAATCTTGACGCGCTAACCGCGCTCATTATACCTGGGGGCTTCTTATACAGAAGCTTAATATAACTATTTTCCGGGCTTTATGCCCCACACATGTGTTATTCTTCCACATGTACCTTTTTTCGCCATTATATGCATCGATATGACTTAAGTTTTGGCCAAGCTGGGTTGCCTGGCTCTTGTGTTTATGCCCTACGTTCCCGTTAATTCGGCTAGGGCATAAGGGGAGCACCTCTGCGATTGTTACTGCCGGGTCAGCCGGATGTGTACCTCAGACTGGGTGAAGCCGAAAGCTAGCGTTCTTAAGGGAATACTCGGTCGGTGAACAAAAGATGACTTTTATTTATTTTAATACATGCCCCCAGATGTTTATAGCCTGCGTCTCTTTTCGCAGTTCGGACATGCACATTAGGGCATGCGTACCCAGGGAAAGGAACCCTTAACGGAACTATTCTCCCTGGAAGATGTTTCTTACTATCCATGTAATATAACATAGCTAGTTGGGTACTTGTCTGTTCAAGCACTTATGACCCCTACGCCTGGTTTCCACGCGTACCCCGGTTTTTACATAACTGAGCGGGTATTCGGATACACTCCGGACTATCGGGTCCAGAGGTCGAAGCGAAAAGGTCCGCCATGACAAATGATTTACAATCCGGCTAGGGACAATATATGTCACTTGAAGTACACAGTCACTTAGACTGACTAAATTCTTCTTCTATACCATCCAACAGGCTGTCTAGCCTACAATCCTGTTGGGAATACTTTGCGGCTAATTCTACTTGGTCATACACCAAACTGACGGGGATCTCTTTCCCATCGGGCCCCACAGGTCCGACCTCGGCCATGTGGTTTGGGTCAGCTTTGGTATATCGCGTCTTCACCATGGCCCAGGCTTCCCTTGCACCTTGTCGGCAGGCTGATATCTTCCATAATCGGAAGCGCCGCCGCGCTCCCTTGAGCTTCTCTATAAGCTCCCCCATGCCTCCTGGCGGGGAAGCGGATGGCCACAAGGCTTGGGCAATACCCTGCATCACCTGCCGAACTTGTTCGTGCAGTTGTGAGAGCTCTGGTAGAAGATCACCCGCAGACCCGGGCATCTCCTCCGCGGGACGACCCGTCAGCATACCTGCAGACATAACTCTGTTAGCCGGCTTCTTCGCCGAACTCTTTCAAAAGTTCGTTCAAGCACTTACTGAAAATGCCGCGTCGAAGCCGCTTATTCTCCTTCACGGAGTCCGCAAGCTGGGCTCGAACATCTTTCAGTTCCACGCCCAGCTGGATATTGGCGTCTTGGAGATCATTTTTCTCCTGCCTAACCCGCGTAAGCACGCGCTCGCCAGCATTTAGCTGTCGATTAGCACGTTGCGCATCCCCCGGCACGGCCTCCGGATTCACTCCGGAGTCATCTGCAACATCTATTGTTAGATTTGCATGCATGCCGCATACTATCTGGTACCTGTCATTCTTTGCAATGGAAACAAGTGTTACCAGAGGGGGCCTTCTCGGACTCCTTCAACGCGGCAACTGCGGCCCGTAGCTGGGCTTTGCACTCTTCCAGCTCTTGAGACAATTGGGTATTCTTCTCTGTAAGAACCTGCACAAATAATGATCCTTAAATCAGTTGTGTCAACTGTTTCAAGTCTCAGGGGCTACTGATATATATAATCATCAGATTTTCTTACCCGTATATCCTTTACATACTGGTCCGTGGCTCTGGCAAGACCATTTTGAGCGGCACGGATGTACGCGTCTCCTGAGTTGAAGGCATCAAACGCCTCTTGGGAGAAACAAGCGTCACGGAGTACGGCCCGGCGACGCCTGTGATTCATGGCGCTCTCCACTTCGGAATTTGTAGCGGATAATCTATCCGCATCCTCTGTAGGAGGAGCATCCGGCGTTCGCCCCGTGTTAGCTTCCGCCTCTATGTCCGGCCCTGGAGCCCGACTGGTGGAGGCGTGATCGGCAACCTCTTCGGACATAGTCCGGCGAGCGTTTTTCCTACTAGGAAACGTGGACGTTATTATATTTTAAAAGACGACAACCACGGAGCGAGGTTCTGTATCATACCTCTGCGACGGCGTCTCAGTCCTGACCGCCTTCCTTTTTAGCCTACCCGGCTTCGGTGCCCCTTGTTGGCGAGTCACTGCGGGTTCGGCATGGCGTCCCGAGGGCCTTCCCTGTAAGACACCATATGTGTACGGTAGGTGAAGTGCAAAAAAGGGGATCCTTCTCGGAAGTTGGGACTCCGGTTTTACTTACATGCGATGCAGGGAGTAGCCCAGGATAGTCGGCTATGATGGCCACCATGGCATCATCGCAGCTCAATTGATAGAATGTCCTGTCGATCAGCTCCACAAATATGTCCGGATCCTCTTCGAGTCCGGGATCGAGGGCCCGGTCAGGGTCCTCCGGTTGTGGAGGCGGGCTGTTGACCTCCCTTACAGCTTTTCGCAGTTCCTGCCATGAAACGGCAAGGTAAGTACTTATGACGAAGAATGCGGGAAGGCTGGGAGTAAAAAGTGACAGCTCACCCAGCTTGGAGGGTTGTACATGGAGAATCCATCCCGTGGCTTAATGCGGATGAACTCCTCTTCCTCTCCCTTGTACAAATCGGACAGAATTTTTGCTAGAGCAGCAACTGAGTCCGGTCCCTTACGCCCGCAGCGGGTGGCATCATCTTCCCCGTTAAAGTGCCACATGGGGTGCCCTCGATATTGAAGTGGCTGTACCCCCCGCATTATACATATTGACATAACCTCGATTATTGTCAGTCCTGATTGAGCCAGCATTTTTATCCGGCCCATCAGGTAAAGGACTTCTCCGTTATCTTCCTCCTGAGGGCTCCGAGGGCGCCAGCTGCGGCGTTTCTTCAGGGGAGCGTTGTCGAACTCAGGGAGGCCCATCCGAATAGGGTCCGGAAGGGGGACGTCCTCCATATAAAACCACTCCGAAGGCCAGTCCTCGGATGTCTTCTTCGGAGTACCGGACAGGTATCCGGTCCCGGCGATGCGCCATATTTCGGCTCCGCCCACTTGATACAGTGACCCCTCCTGTGTACGGGGTACGAGGCAGAATAGCCTCTTCCATAGCTCGAAATGAGCTTCGCAGCCCAGAAACAGCTCGCAAAGGGCGACATAGCCAGCAATGTGTAATATGGAGGCGGGAGTGAAATTATGCAGCTGGAGGCCATAGAACTCCAGGAGCCCGCGGAGGAACGGATGAATTGGAAATCCAAGCCCTCTTAATAAGTAAGGGACGAGGCATACCCGCTCCCCCATGGATGGGCTGGGAAAGATCTCCGCTTGCTCCCCGCCGTTATAGGTGGCGAGCCCGGCTCGAACGGGGACCATATACGCTGGAGGGAGAAATCCCTGGGTCTGCAACTCTACTAATTGGCTGTGGGGGACGGAACACTTCTTCCAATTGCCGGGCTTAGGGCTACGGGAGCGAGAGGAGGAGCTGCGACGACCGGCCATGTTGGAATGGATTTTTTCCGGGCGCGCTCCGATGGATACTCGCTGTGGGAGGATGGTGTGATCTGGATCTGAGAATCCCCGTCTCTTTAATAGACGATTTACCCACATGGCTAGGGTGGCAATTGTAAAAATGCCCCGACTTCTCGCATTCGCTCGACGCGTGGAGAATATCCATTATTAGGCGCGGAAGCCAAGGAGTGCAACATTTATGGGAAGCCGGACACTACTCAAACAAGTATACAGAATTTGGAGAAGAACCCGCCTTGCAATGCCGAAGACAATCTGCGCGCCGGACTCATCGCCATTGAAGCCTGGTTCGGGGGCTACTGAGGGAGTCCTGGATTAGGGGGTCCTCGGACAGCCGGACTATATCCTTTGGCCGGACTGTTGGACTATGAAGATACAAGATTGAAGACTTCGTCCCGTGTCCGGATGGGACTCTCCTTGGCGTGGAAGGCAAGTTTGGAAATACGGATATGTAGATCTCCTCCCTTGTAACCGACTCTGTGTAACCCTAGCCCCCTCTGGTGTCTATATAAACCGGAGGGTTTAGTCCGTAGGACAACAACAATCATACCATAGGCTAGCTTCTAGGGTTTAGCCTCTACGATCTCGTGGTAGATCAACTCTTGTAATACTCATATCATCAAGATCAATCAAGCAGGAACTAGGGTATTACCTCCATCGAGAGGGCCCGAACCTGGGTAAACATTGTGTCCCCTGTCTCCTGTTACCATCCGCCTTAGACGCACAGTTCGGGACCCCCTACCCGAGATCCGTCGGTTTTGACACCGACAGCGTATTCCAATTGGGTTATGCACTTTGACGGCTCCAAAATGTTGGTAGGGCTAGGGGCGGGCGTCGTATTAACGTCCCCCACAGGAGATATCGTCCAGTACATACTCCAAATATTATACACAGACTCCAACAACGCAGCCGAATACGAGGCCTTGCTACATGGCCTTCGGATGGCCGTATCAATGGGCATACAACGCCTGGAGGTGCGCGGGGACTCAAACCTCACAATATCCCAAATTAATGGAGACTTTGATGCCAAAGATCCAAGGATGGCAGCTTATCGCAATGTTGTCTTAAAGATGTCGGCTCGGTTCGAGGGGCTCGAATTTCATCACGTCGCTCGCGAAAGTAATCAGGCGGTAGACGTCCTTGCTCGCATCGGTGCTAAGTGCGACCCCGTCCCACCTAACATGTTCCTCGAAAGGCTCTTTAAGCCATCCGTGGTGTGGCAAGGGGGAGACCGCGACGACAGTCCTGTTCCGAAGACAAAGATAGATAGCGAACACGCCGATATCATCGGAGGCTCAGCCACTGAAATAACACCATCAGCCCACCTCATCATGGCAGTAATTGCCCCATGGACCGAACCATTCTTGGCCTACTTTAATAGGAAGGAGCTCCCAGAAGATCGGAACGAGGCTTGCCGCATTGTCCGGCGTTCGAAGGCCTATAAAGTTCACGAAGGAGAGCTCTACAAGAAGAGCACTACCGGAGTCCTTCAAATGTGTATCTCCGAGGAGGAGGGGCGGCAACTCTTGGCAGAAATTCACTCCGGTCTCGGTGGGCACCACGCCGCAGCCTGGGCACTTGTCAGCAAGGCCTTCCGGACACGATTTTATTGGCCTGCGGCTCGAGCAGACGCACGGGACCTCGTCCCGCGCTGCGTTGGATGCCAACTCTTCGCCAACCAAAGCCATATGCCCCCAACCGTCCTACAAACAATCCCCATTACATGGCCCTTTGCGGTCTGGGGCTTGGACATGGTTGGACCCCTTAAAGGGGGAAGCCATAAGAAAAAATATCTGCTGGTCCTGGTGGACAAATTCACCAAATGGATAGAGGCTAGACCAATTAAAACGGCCGAGTCCGGACTGGTGATTGCATTTATATCTGATGTGGTGCACCATTTGGTGTCCCGCACAGCATCATCACTAACAACGGTTCCAATTTCACAGCCGATGAGGTGAAAACCTGGTGTGCTAATCTGGGCATTAAGCTCGATTACGCCTCTGTCTACCACCCACAAACTAACGGTCAAGTCGAGCGAGCCAATGGTCTTATTATGAGCGGCATCAAACCCAGGCTAGTGCGGTCTTTGAAAGAATCAGACAAGCACTGGGTCGAGGAGCTCGACTCAGTACTCTGGGGGCTGCGGACCACGCCCAACCGTACTACCGGATACACACCTTTCTTCATGGTGTACGGTGCAGAGGCTGTATTGCCCTGCGATATTATACATGACTCACCTCGAGTCCGTATGTACGAAGAGAAAGAGGCCGAGCTGGATCGGCAGGACAGCCTAGACGCCCTGGAGGAGGAGCGCGACGTCGCCAAAGCCCGTTCAGCATTTTATTAACAGCAGGCTCGAAGATATCAAAGCAGAGAAGTACGGGCCAAGACTTACAGCATTGGCAAACTTGTTCTACGCTTGCCGAAGAAGAAAAAGGAGAAACTCGAGCCCAAATGGGAGGGTCCCTTCATAATCGACGAAGTTCTTACCGGCGGATCGTACCGTCTTCGTGATGCATCAGACAATCGCCTAGAGCCGAACCCCTGGAACGCAGCCAGACTCCGAAGGTTTTATGCCTAGCGCCGAATCCTTTGTCCGTCCCCTTCTCACCTGTAGTTTCCATTACTTTTTCTCTCTTTTCCACCTTTATTTTTTCGCTTTAAAGCTCTCATACGGCTCGACCGAACACCGCTGACGTACACATCTTTACATATGTATGTCTATTATACCTGGGGGCTTCTTGAACAGAAGCTTGTTAATATTATTTTCCGAGCGTCGAGCTCATCATACATACGCGTTTTTCCCATATGTCTTTTCTTCACCATTATATGCATCGATATGACTTAAGTTTTGGCCAAGCTGGGTTGCCTGGCTCCTGTGCTTACCCCTACGTTCCCGATTGTTCGGCTAGGTAGTAAAGGGAGCACCTCTGCGATTGTTACTGTCGGGTCATCCGGATGTGTACCTCGGACTGGGTGAAGCCGAAAGCTAGCGTTTTCTTAAGGGAATATTCGGTCGGTGGATGAAAAATATTCTTTGCACTCACTCTATTGTGAACCCCCAGAAGCTATACACACTGTGATTTTCACATCACAATTTAGACATGTCTACTAATGCATGCACACCCAGGGAAAGGAACCCTTAACGAAACTATTCTCCCTGGAAGATGTTTCTTACAATCTCAATGTAATATAACATAACTAGCCGGATACAACTTGTCTGTTCAAGCAACTATGACCCCTACGCTTAGTTTTCCACGCATACCCTGGCCTATTCGACCGTGACGGTATTCGGAAACACTCCGCACCTTCGGGTCCAGAGGTTGAAGTGAAAAGGTCTGCCATGACAAATGATATACAATTCAGCTAGAATTCCACATGGTGAGGAAAGTACATAGTCACTTGGAATCAAACACTTCCTCCTCTAACAGGCAGTCTAACTTACCATCCTGATGGTAATATTTCGCGGCCACCTCTACTTGGTCATATACTAAACTAATGGGAATTTCTTCCCCATTTGGCCCTAACGGTCCAACCCGGGCCATGTAATTAGGATTCAGCTTGGTGTATCGCGTTTTCACCATGGCCCAGGCCTCTCGCGCACCCTCTCGGCAGGCCCATATCTTCCATAATCGGATACGCTGCTGTGCTCCCTTGAATAGCTCTACAAGCTCCTCCATACTTCCTGGAGGGGAGGCGGATGGCCATAAGGCCTTGGCAACACTCCGCATGGCCAGCCAAGCATGCTCGTGCACTTGCGACAGTCTTTGCAGCAGATCACTTGCTAATCCGGACACCTCCTCTTCAGGATGGCCCGTCAATATACCTGCCAACATAGCTATATCAGTTCCATTTATCTCCGAACTACTTAATAAAAATAGTTCAGAAGCATACTGAATATGCCGCCCCGCAGCTTCTTGTTCTCCTTCACGGAGTCAGCTAGCTGGGCCTGCACATCTTTCAACTCTTCACCCAACGTAGTGTTGGAATCTTATAGCTTGTTTTTCTCGTCCCTGACGTGGGTCAGCACACGCTCGCCTATGGCGTGTTACCTCTTTGCCTCTCTTTCTCCCTCTTGGGCGATCTTCAACTTCTTCTCAAGTTAATCAGGCGACCCTATTATGCGATCAGTGGCAGTATTAGCACAGTTGGTATACAATTATTGTTCCTCGATGGAGGGGAACGTTACCAGTGGACAGCTTCTTGAAGTATTCTAGTTCGGCGGTAGCAGCATTTAGCTGCACCTGACACTGTTCCAGCTCTTGGGTTAGTAGGTTGTTCTTCTCTGTAAGAACCTGGTGATACAACGGTCCTTAAATCAGTTGTACCAACTACTTTCAGTCCCGGGGGCTACTGGCATATGGCTATCCTATTTGGACAAAGAAAACTTACCCGCACGTCTGTTAAATGCTGCTTTGTGGCTCTACTAAGCCTGTTCTGAGCAGCTCGGATGTACGCATCAGCCGAGCTGAAGGCATTGAATGCCTCTTCCGAGAACTCAGGGTCTCATAAAATAGCCCTACAGCACCGATGATTCATGGCGCTCTCCACTTCCGAGTTGGTAACGGACATATTCTCCGAACCCTCGACCGAAGGACAGTCTGGCACCGTTCCTATATCGGCTTCCGCCTCTCCAACGGGGTCTAAATCCCGGGCGCTGGGAGTACGGCCGGCTGGACCCACGGACTTAGTCTGGTAAACCTTTCTCCTAGTACCAAACAGACGTACAAGTTACAGTTGCATGTGACTACTAAATTATACCTTCAAATCCTTACCTCTTTGACGAGGGACCGGTCGTGTCTTCACCGACCTTCCTTTTGGAAGCCTTGCTCGGCGCCGGAACCGCTCTCTTTGGAGCCGCCCCCGGAGTAGCGTGACGCGCCGAACGCCTCCCCTGTGGAGCACGAGACAGTGCGATGGGTAAGGCAGTGCGAGGAAGCTCTTGCGAGTGAGATTTTCTCTTGATGACTTACGTGCGAAGTAGGAAGAAGACCAGGGTAATCGGCGATAATGGCCACTTCCGTGCCATCGTAGCTCGCCTGGTAAAACACCCCTTCCGCGAGTACCACGAATATATCCGGATCTTCTTCGAACCTAGGATCCAGCACCCGGTTGTGGTTCTCAGGCTGTGGGGCGGGGCTGTGAAACCCCTCGGTGATTTTTCGCCAATGCTGTTATAAGCGGATTAGAAATTTATCAAAGGTAATCCGGGAGGTAGAATGAGTAGATCAGAAGGATTGGGGCTTACCCAACTGGGAGGATTATACATAGAATATCCATCCCTGCGATTGATGCGAAGAAATTCCTCTTCCTCCCCTTTGAACAGCTCGGCCAGTATCTTGGCTAGAGCGGCAGGGGTGTCCGGACCTTTCCGACCACAGCGGGAGGCGTCGTCCTCCCCGTTGTAGTGCCACATCGGGAGCCCTCTATATTGAAGCGGCTGAACCCCTCGCACTAGGGAGATCGCCACTACCTCAACCATTGTTAATCCGGACTGGGCCAGCGTCTTTATCTTGCCCGGGAGCTGATGAAACTCCGCGCTGTCATCCTCTTCAGGGCTCCGGGGACGCCAACTATGGCGTTTCTTTAGCGGGACGCTTGCAAATTCAGGGAGACCCTTTCGAACTGGGTCGGGAAGCGCAACGTGCTCAATGTAGAACCATTCGGAAGGCCATTCCTTTGCTGCCCTCCTTGGTGTGCTGGACAGGTATCCGGTATCGGCGATGCGCCACACTTCGGCTCCGCCCACTTCAAATATTGACCCCTCGTGGTTGCGCGGCACAAGACAGAACAATTTTCTCCACAGTTCGAAATGGTCTTCAACACCTAGAAATAACTCGCATAGAGCGACGTAACTTGCGATGTGCAGGATAGAGGCGGGAGTGAAGTTGTGCAGCTGGAGGCCATAATATTCCAGAAGCCCCCGGAGGAACGGATGGACGGGAAATCCAACGCCTCTTAGCAGGTAGGGGACGAAGCACACTCGCTCCCCCCGAATGGATTAGGGAAGTCCTCCGCCTGAGTCACGCCATTGAAGGAGGCCGACCCTGCTCGGATAGGGACTAGATCCGCGGGAGGAAGAAATCCCTGCGCTTGCAACTTTGCTAGTTGACTATGAGTCACAGAGCACTTCTCCCACTCGCTTCTCTTTGGGCTGGAGCGGGAGGAGGAGCTGGGAATGCTAGCCCTGATAGAATGGTTTCTCCTGGCAGTCTCCGGGGATTTTCTTGGCGCAGTGTCGCCTGGATCTAAGATCCAGTGTCTTTAAATAGGCGCTCTGCCTTGCGTGGACGGGGTGTTATTCGCAAAAATACCCTGACTTTCCGCATTCGCTCCACACGTGTAAGACGAAGTTATTAGTGCACAGAAGCCGAGAGGAGCGATATTGGATCAACGGCCGAATATATTACTTGGAGAAGGAACCCGCCTTGCAACGCTGAAGACAATTTGCGCGTCGAACACCTCGTCGTTGAAGCCTGGTTCGGGGGCTACTGAGGGAGTCCTGGACTAAGGGGTCCTCGGGTGTCCGGCCTATTATCCGTGGGCCGGACTGATGGACTGTCAAGACATGAAGACCGAAGATTGTACCCGTGTCCGGATTGGGCTCTACTTGGCGTGGAAGGCAAGCTAGGCAACCGACTATGTATATTCCCTCTGATGTAACCGACTCCATGTAACCCTAGATCTCTCCGGTGTCTATATAAACCGGAGAGCGTAGTCTGGATAGAGATACTCATTACCATATTCACATAGGCTAGACTTCTAGGGTTTAGCCATTACGATGTCGTGGTAGATCAACTCTTGTAACACTCATATTTCATCAAGATCAATCAAGCAGGAAGTAGGGTATTACCTCAATAGAGAGGGCCCGAACCTGGGTAAACATTGTGTCCCCTGTCTCCTGTTACCATCGATCCTAGACGCACAGTTCGGGACCCCCTACCCGAGATCCGCCGGTTTTGACACCGACAATCACCTCCCCTGCGGCCAGAGCAGGAGTGGGAGGCACCAAAGAAGGACAGCACCAATAGCATCCCAGCGACCACGCTCCGCGAGGTACAGGTAGAGAAATTATTCCTTTTGCACCTCTTCGCCCAGCCGAGGAGCACGGCCCCAACGGTGGCACTTGCTCTGGGGTGAATCACAATCCACCGGACGCCCCCACTGCGGCCACGGCCACGGGACATGCACCACCCCCGAAGCAAGCTAACCCAGCCAGTGCTCCGAACGGAGCCGCTGGTCCACACGCGCCACCACCTTGTTAACACACCATCCAAGGAGCTTGCTCACAACGGCGGGAGCATGGCGCAGCCGTTGCCGCCACCGTCAGGAGCCGAGCGACGCTGTGATCTACATTGTTATCACCTATGCCAAGCACCGCTTCGGAGGCCATGGCGCAGGCCCAGCTCCTGCTGTGATTTCTGCCGGTAGCTGATCAGATGGATGAGTGGAGATCCACCATTCAAAGCCTAATTGGCTTCGCCGAGGTTGGAGGATCACAGCGAGCTGGCCTGCCACGGCCTCCTCAGGAGACGACAACGGCCCGTGCTGCTAGCCGTGCGGAAGGGGCCACCCCCATGGTGTAGTTTCCTCCGCGGAAACTAGCACGGGAACCACGCAACCAAATGCTCGATGACATCTCGATGGCTTCATCCGAGCCTCAAGAACGTCGAGGCCAATGCCGAGCCCCGGAGGACAGGCAGAGGGAAGGCGCGCGCATCACCATCGAGCGACGCCGGGACAACCACCACCAGTCCGACGGGCATGGCAGCCCAAACATCGGCGAGCCCGCGCTCGGCGGGGGCGGGTACCTGCCTTTCGAGGCTGGGTGCCCTGCCTTCACCCGTGAGCTATGGCAAGTCCATTGGTCGTCCACTCACACGTTCAAGCCAGAGATACCAGAGAAGTACGATGTGAGACTGAACCCGGCAGAGTTCTAGAGCATCTACACCATCGGTGTTCAAGCTGCCGGGGGAAGAGATGAGAAGGTTTTTGCCAACTCCTTCCCTTTGGCACTGAATCCAAACGTGAGGTCTTGGCTGATGCACTTGCCGGAGAACTCCATCTCGACCTGGGCTGACATGTGCCATGAGTTCGTTGGCACCTTCACGGGAGGCCATCAAGAACTAGGGCGACCTACCAATTTGCAGCTTCTCCCGCAGAAGGAAGGAGAGACTCTATGAAAGTATATGCAGATGTTTAGCCAAGTCCACAGAAATATTCCAGACATCCACCCAGCAGCTATGATAGCCGCGTTCCAATCCAACATGCGCAATCGTCGGATACGTTCCAAGATGAACGTTTGATTGCCCAATACTATGAATACACCTTGGTGGACAAGTGTGCTCGGGTGGAGGAGGGGAGGAAACTCCCTGGAGAAGAAGATGGTGTCGACATCGACCCATAGGATGATGACGAGGCCACCAGTCAGATGAAGAATAACAACAAGTGCAACAAGTGGCGCAAAGACAAGGAAGTAATGACTGTTGAGGGATTGAGCATGCCTTATACCGGCAAGAAGGCTAAGACCGCAGCCCCCGGCAAGGAAGTTGCCGCGTGCACTGATTGCCGAGAAGCTGCGACTGCCGAGAAGGTTGGGAAAGGTGATGGGCCATACTACAAGATTCATCGGACAAAGGGCCACGATCTCTAGGAGTACCATCAAGTTGAACAGCTCCTCAAGAAGCAGAGGGATGAGTATGAGAAACGTGATAAGGAGAAAGGTCAGAATGGTGCAGGCGGGAAGGGTAGAGGCAGTGAAGCAAGTCGCCCCGGCAAGGCTCCTCGGAATCAAGGAAAACCCACCAGAGTTTGTGAGAAGGATGATTGCAATGATGAAAGTGATGGAGGGGATGAAGAGGAAACCAGTGATCAGGAATTCCAGAAGGCCACTGACGCCCTGTGCATTGACGGGGGTGCATCTCTGCACTCCTCTCACTGCCAGCTTAAACAATGGGCGCGTGAAGTCAATGCCATGGAGCCAGCAGCATATTCTCGAAAGCCGCTCAAGTGGTCACGCATGAGGAAGTCCTGGACTTAGGGGTCCTCGGGCGTCCGGCCTGTTATCTACTGGGCCGGACTAATGGGCTGTGAAGGCATGAAAGCCGAAGACTATACCCGTGTCCGGATTGGACTCTACTTGGCGTGGAAGACAAGCTTGGCGACCGACTATGAAGATTCCCTCTAATGTAACCGACTCCATGTAACCCTAGATCTCTCCGGTGTCTATATAAACCGGAGAGCATAATCCGGATAGGACAGATTCATTACCATATACTCATAGGCTGGACTTCTAGGGTTTAGCCATTACGATCTCGTGGTAGATCAACTCTTCTAACACTCATATTCATCAAGATAAAATCAAGCAGGAAGTAGGGTATTACCTCCATAGAGAGGGCCAAACCTGGGTAAACATTGTGTCCCGCGTCTCCTGTTACCATCGATCCTAGACGCACAGTTCGGGACCCCCTACCCGAGATCCGCCGGTTTTGACACCGACATTGGTGCTTTCATTGAGAGTTCCACTGTGCCGTCGGGAAAGGACTCGATGGCCCCTTCGATCGTCAGTAATGACGTGGTCCAGGGAGAAACCTTCCTCCCCGGACAGATCTTCGTATTCGGCGGCTTCGCACTACGGGCCAACACGCTTGGCCATCTGGAGCAGATCGATAGTTACGCCCCTGGCCACTAGGTCAGGTTCGGAAACTTGATCTTCGAGGCATTTGATACCGCGGCGATCGCTCCCCCTTTCTCCAATGAACATGACCTAAATCTGTCATCGGAGCACACCCAGGAGATGGATCCTGTTGCTGCAACGGCCTCAGTACCAAAGCAGATCACGCCTCTGAGGCCATGAAGTCCGTGGCGTTGGAGCCGCACACAGACTCGACATCCTGCAATGCTTGTGCCAACGGAACCCCGGACTTGTTTCCGGCTGCACGATCCGGACCGGATACACCTGCGGACACCGAGCTGGATCGGTTGTCGATTTTCGAATTTAGCGCCGTAGACATCTTCCAGCATTCGCCTTTGGGTGACGTACTAAATTCTTTGAAGAACTTGTTCTTGCAGGAAGACTCACAGCTGAACTATGTTCAGTTCGAGCTAGAAGCGGACGACGAGGAATTTTGCTTCCCACCCGCCACCCACTTCATAGCCACCGTCGACGACTTAACCGACGTGCTTGACTATGGCTCCGAAGACATCAGCGGTATGGACGACGATGCTGACAATGAGCAAGGCCAAGCCCCGCCATTCACTGGACGTTGGACGGCCACCTCTTCGTACAACGTATACATGGTTGATACACCCAAGGGATCTGGCGATGACAAAGAAGAGCCAGATAAGAATAAAATTTCCGAGACGCAGTCCAAGCACAGGCGCCCTAAACGCCGTTCAATGCCTCGCCGCTCAAAGGATAGCAATACTGGTACCGGAGAAAATAGCACTCCGGGCGATGCCGAAAACAATGAAGACCCTGTCGTAGCTACATCCAAACAAGAGGAACATGACGACAGGCAAGACAACCCTGATGAGCAGGCCATAGAAGATGACTCGGGGGACGATAGTTACCGTCCACCCTCCGAAGAGGAGACAAGCCTCGGCAACGAGGATTTCATCGTACCTGAGGACCCTCCGGAGCAGGAGCGCTTTAAGCTTCAACTCATAGCCACTGCAAGGAGCCTGAAAAAGAAGCAGCAGCAGCTTCAAGCTGAACAAGATCTGTTCGTCGACAGATGGACTGACGTCCTGACAGCGGAAGAATACGGCCTTAAGTGGCCAACCAAGAGCTACCCAAAACGCAGACTGCTACCTCAATTCGATGAGGAGGCACCAGAGCACAAATCTACCTCGCGTAATGCGGAACGACCACCACGTGGTCAAGACAGGGCGGCCGACCGGCCACCACGCGGTTGGGATAAAGCGGCAACTCAGGCCGAACAGCAGCCTGCACAACCGACCCGCAAAAATAAAGACGAAAGAATTCGGGGTCACACGTATGACCTCCGGCAGACCCTGCACAGTAGAGCAGGACATACAAGATCAACATACGGATCTCAAGAATGTGCCTCGAGGCACGAAGACGGCTACCTATTTGGACGTGACAAACCTAACCATGCCCGGTCCGAATGCCGCAGACGGACTCCATCAGAGCTACGCCGCGACACGGCACGGTACAGAGGCGCCACACACCCTCTCTGCTTCACACACGAGGTACTGGATCATGAATTGCCTGAGGGATTCAAGCCCGTCAATATCGAATCATACAACGGCACAACCGATCCCGTAGTGTGGATCGAGGATTTCATCCTCCACATCCACATGGCTCGAGGAGATGATCTCCACGCCATTGAATACCTCCCACTCAAGCTCAAAGGGCCAGCTCGGCACTGGCTTAACAGCCTGCCTGAAAATTCTATCGGAAGCTGGGAGGACTTGGAAGAAGCTGTCCGGATGCCGAGGCCTTAGCAGCCTTCAAACACAGCATCCGCGATGAATGGCTAGCACGCCACCTCGGCCAAGAAAAGCCGAAGTCCATGGCAGCTCTCACGACACTCATGACCCGCTTTTACATGGGAGAGGACAGTTGGCTGGCCCGTAGTAACAACACATCCAGCGAGACAGGCCCCTCGGAGGCCAAGAATAGCACTGGCAAGTTTCGGCGCAACAGACACAAACGCCAAAGCAATGACAACAACACTTGTCGTGGAATTGTCACGGCAGATGTCCTCGAGCTAGGACTTAGTCGTGGAGCCATCGCTACTAGGAAGCTTGAAGGGGTTAAGCGGGACAAGGAATACGAGGGTTTATACTGGTTTGGCCCCTTACGGTGAAGGTAAAAGCCTACATCCAGTTTGCGGTGGTATTGATTAGGGTTTCGATGACCAGGGAGCTTAACTGCTATGCCTGGCTTTCGTCGAGATTGTTCTTGTCCCTAAACCGCTGCCGGGTCGTCCCTTTATATAGGGAGGCTGACGCCCAGCAGCTCTCAGAGTCCTGGCCGGCTCATAAGAGTGTCCGGCTCGGACTCCCAACTATTCTTGCCGTACACTACAAGTTCTACCATAATAATGATTATAACTACGGGCCTTAAGCAATATCCGGGTCTTAAGCCCATCTCTGGCCCATCGTCTTCAAGCTTGGCTCTGGGCTTCTGGCAACGACCATACGAGTAACTCGGCCCCTCCTGGCGGGTGACTCTAAGGTCTATATCCTCAACATTAGGCCCCAGATTGATTTGAGCCGGCTCATGTCAATCGTCAATCCATTCGACAGAAAATCGCCGGCTTACAATTGTGTGAAGACCATAACCCCGCGTGACGTCATCCTCTGGACTCCGGATAATCCGCCGTGACGTCATCTTCCATTAAGCCTGTTTTTTACTCCGCTAGATCCGCAACGGATCTTTACATTTACTGTCATCCCGAAAATTGAGGCGTCTCATGAGGGGATAACCACGCCGTGGTCTCCTTGATTCTCGCGCCCACTTATGAGCTCTCCCTTATAAATAGGCCGGCCCGACGGGCTTTCAGCCACTTCTCCCTTCTTCGTCTTCTTCCTCGCGCCACTGCTCCCCTGCTCAAGCTCTGCTGCTACCGCCGCCGCGGGTCTTCTCATCGTCACCAACTCAGGCCGCTGCATCACCCTGATTTGACCAGAGAAACGCGATGACCTCCGCGACTCACCAGCCCCTGTAAGTTTCTTCTGCCCTGTAGAACAGATCTACAGTAGGGTTCGAGTAGTTCATCCGTGTTCCTCGTAGTTCATCGCAGGCCTCAGTAGATTTGATTTTTACTGCCTCCTTTTGATCTTAGACCTGCATAGAACTATTGCGGTGACTGTTTAGCACCCATTTTATATGCAAGCAGCCCTCTTTTTACTGCATAAGAGCCTTGTTCGAGCCCAAGAACTCCCTCGCTTCTGTTTCTAGGTCTAGAAACGTTTCTTTCGCCCGACCATTTTGATCCGAAATAGTTACTGCAAAGTGTGAAACCTGTTTTACCACACTTAGTAAAAAACTGCAACCATTGAATCACGGCGGTTTACATTTCCGGCTTAAAGAAACCACACGCCATAGAACCTTCCGGGTTAAAGAAAACCATGCTCCGTAGAATCCTCCGGCTTAGCTGTGACAAGGCCGTAGACAATCAAATTATTCTGAATACCCCTGCGGCTTAAATAACCCGCTGTACTTAGGTATATACCATTAGTCCCCTTCATAAGCCGCCACCTTGGCTTTGAACTGTAGATCTCCTCTGGCTTATAATTAATCCGGACGTTTTCCTTTTTGTCATAGACTGCCGACTTTCACCATGCCTCCCAAAGCTCCCAAAGCCTCCATCACTTGCAACTGGATGAGGTCCAATGTCACCAGTGAGACACTAGCAGATTTTGTTAAGTCTGGATATCTGCCCAAGAAGGACGTCATGTCCTACCGTGCCCCCGACCCGTCAGAAGAGAGACCACAGCCAAAGGACGGAGAGGTAGTGATTTTTGCGGATCACATGAGCCGGGGCTTCGCACCGCCCGGTTCAAAGTTTTTTAGAGACGTTCTGAACTTCTTCGACTTGCGGCCTCAGGACATAGGACCCAACTCAGTGTCCAACATCTGCAACTTCCAAGTATTCTGCGAGGTTTACCTTGGAGAAGAACCTAGTCTGCTGCTCTTCAGAGAGCTTTTTTACTTGAACCGTCAGAATGAGTGCGCCAATGGGCCAAGTCTGGAGTTAGGTGGCATCTCCATCCAGCGGCGTAGGGACTGCCTTTTCCCTTACGCAGAGCCGCCCAGCCACCCCAAGGACTGGAATCTGACGTGGTTTTACTGCCAAGACACGTCGCCGGCTGACGAGAGTCCGTTGCCCGGCTTTCACCCCTCGCGTCTGGAGCCGACTCACCCACTGTCAGACAAGCTGACTCAAGCGGAGCGCCAACCTCTGCTCCCCACCATCAACAAGATCAAGGCTCTCCTGGGCAATGGTCTGAATGGAATCGATCTGGTCCGGGTCTGGATATCGTGGCGGGTGATCCCATTGAGCCGCCGCCCCGGCTTAATGTGCGAGTACACGGGCCGAAAGGATGACCCTCAGAGACACAGCCGCAACAATCTTCCTGAAGACGTTGCGGAAGATATGACCAAGGCTCTTCTGAACGAGAGCCTGGCAGACTGCGGGAGAACCGGGTTAGCCCCCTTCTGCAAGACCAACCCAGCCCCAACGGTAAGCCGCTGACTTTAACATTTTATCTTCTTCTGCATATAACTTTCATCTGAACCGTTTTAAGAATTCATCATTGTATTTTTCAGGCTGATGACAAGTTCTGGCGGGTCAAGTATGACCATGACACCGACAAAAAGGCCAGAAAGGCGAAGAAAGCCACCAAGAAAGCCGCTCCCCGTAAGAAGGGAAGTAGGCCCACTGCTTCGGAGCTGTTGCAGCTGAGTGACAGCTCCGAGTCCGAGGTAATTCCTAACCTGTAAGCTCTTGTTATACTTGTTGCTTTAGTTCTGTCCGCCTTATCAATGCTGTTTATCAACAGGAGGACACCGGAGCCAGTAACCCGGTGGTTGAAGAGGTAACAATACTTTCCTCCGACTCGGAGCCCTTGCCACGGCTGAAAACCCGAAGAGTAACCCGGAAAGTAAGCTTTTCCCATCCTTTAGCTTACCAAAATCCTCAATTTATTTTGAAGCGACAGGTTCATGAAAGCCGGCGGCATACCCGGACCAACAAGGACGCTGACCTCTCCTCCGGGTTACCTGATGCATCAAGGAAACGCCGGACCGAGGTGACCACAAAATTGTACCCTTTTCATCCTTTTGCGGGTGTTATACGCCAACCGTTCAATTCCTCTGATTCAAATTATCAGGAGACTTCCCCTTCTTCCGGCGATTCAATGCAGTCGAATCTGCCAACTTTCAAGACCGTGCCCGGGTAATGATAACCATCTCATGTTGTTCTGATCTTTGCTCATACTTTTTGTACTAACCTTTGTTGTTCTTTCAGTGCCCAGGCAAAGCTCACCAAGAGGGCGAAGAAAACCAAGTCGGCCGGAGAGCCGGATTTGCCTGAACCGGAGGTGACGGTTCAAGAACCGCCAGCTGCCTCCGCCCCCGAAGCCACTGCTCCAATCGACAAGGCACCTGTAGAAGCTTCTGCTGACCCGGAGGCCTCCGGCTCGGCTCAGCCAACAAATGACCCGGACGTGGAAATCACCCGGACGGAATTTGTTGAGCCGGGGACGCCTATGGCACTGGCCAAGTGCTCTGCCAAGGGGGAAGTACTGCAGCCCCACCGGGTCAGTCTAGATCTAACTGACTATGCCAACCTGAGCATCGGAGAGCTTGTCTCCAGCTACATCAACCAAGTGCACAAGAGCCGGGACGCAGAGGTTGCCATGGTGACCCAGATCCAGCAGAAATCTGAGGTATTATCCTCTGTCCTCTTACTTACTGCCTAGTTACTTTTACCATGCTAGACCTTAAGTCAACAACTTATGATTGAATATGTTGTAGACTGAAGTTCCGGCTTAGCCAACTAAACTGGTAATTTGTAGATAAGAGCCTTCGATACACATTAGCCCCCAAGTGCCAGGTGTCTTTGCTTTAGAAAACACTTGGGACTTATCTTCCGGCTTGCTTCCATGAACCGGAAATTGGGAAATAGAAACGTTGAACATGCATTAGCCCCCAAGTGCCAAGTGTCTTTGCTTGGAAAACACTTGGGACTTTAAATTTGTGTAGGAACTGTGCATGTCATAACCCGGACATTTATACAGGCTGCTGGCAAGAAACTGGAGGCTGACCTCGCTGACCTCAAGAACCGGCTGAAGATGCAAGAGATGGAGACCCGGAAGGCAAATGCCAAGTTCGTGTCTAGCATCGCCTCACAAGAGAAGCTGAAGACAGAGTTTGACGCTAAACGAAAAGCGTGGGCCAAAGAAAAGGCCGCATTGGTGAACCGGGCTGATCAGGCGGAGAGGGCCCTGTCAGAGAAGACGGCCGAACTCTCCGGCTTAAAGCGCCAAGTGTCTCAAATGGTTGCTGCAATCTTTGGTGACTCATCCGCCGGCTTTTATTCAGTTTAAAATTTTAATGCCTCATAACTCACCCTGGTCGGCGGCTTGTCCTGCTCTATGAAACAGGTTCCAGAAGTGCCAACCTCAACCAGAGTGCAGTAACCAAGCTAAAGGCCATGTACACCCTGGTGGAGCAACTCTACACCGGGTCACAACGTGCCTTAGCTGTGGTAGCCTTATCCAACGAGGTGCCAACTCACTTGGCGGAGGTTCTTCGTCGGCTCGCCATCCTCCCGCAACGTATCCAAGAGCTGCGACGGGCCTCCGCGAGATCCGAAGCGATCGCCGTGCTGAGCCGGGCCAAGGCTTTCCTGCCGGAGCTGGACCCGGCAGACATCGCCCTCGGCTATCCAAGTTTGAAGGAGGATGGCACGGCTTTCAACCAAAAAGACTTCGCCGCCTGCGTGAAGATCGTGCGCCCGGTGGCGACTCTTATTGGAAACGACATGGATCTGACCAAGTACCAGCCGGGTTATAATGCGGAAAATCAGAGGATTCCAACCCCTCGCTATGAAGCTCTGAGTTTAATTCCGCCGGCTCGTCAGCACACCTTTGCCCCGGAGATTGACCCGGCCGGGTTAATTGACGAGGAAGCCCAATTCGAAGCGCTGAGCGGCATCGACTGGAAGTCGTCGACCTTCCAGACCTTGGGGACAGCCGGAGGAGAAGGAAGAGATGAGCCGGAGACTTCCACCCAGCAAGCGTCTTAACTTCTACAGCCGGTTTACCAAACAATGCTCCACCCTTTTGGACTCGATGAGTCTTGTAATAAAGTAGGTGCAACAGTTTATCTTTGCCGTGCCATCGTGCACATATTGAATGCTGAAGTCTATTGAAGTTGTCTCTTTGATATTTCTCTGGGTCATTCATTCTCCTTAGTCTCAAATAATTGCCTTGAACTATCCTGCATACAAGGACAAATCACAAGTCTCTGGGCGGCTTACCGCACTGAGAATCATCGTTTTTAGATATATAACCCGAATATGAATCAAAAAGATTGACCCTTAATCATGTCTTTAATATGGCCGTGATAACACACTTAGCGGCCTGCCAGCGCATTTCCGGTTTAGATAACCCGGGTAATAAGGGTGGTACCTTAACTCCGGTGTATCTATTTTAATGACACCTATTGTGCTGAACCAACACTAGAAATCAAAATTTAAACCGGCCAAGCGATACCTGGCTGTACACTTTGACATAATCAGAGAAATCTTGTGATAAAGCAGAAGAACTTGGGGGCTTCCGGTTCGAATTCGACCAAAGACCCGGCCCAAAGGGGTTAAGCTAAGATTCGGATACGATCATATAGCCCCCAGTGGGTGTGGCGATGCCAATCAAGAGGGTACCGATAGCTATGTTCTCTTTGGTTCGAATACGACCCATGTTTGAACAGGAAGCCCCCAAGTGATTTTAAGAATTGTTTAACGACGCTGATTCGAATACGATCCACGTCGGTTCTCAAAGGGGTTAAACTATGATTCAAATATGATCAGAGAAAACCTCCCAATGAGCTCAGCACTTTGCCAATCAAATGGGTATCGACAGCTATGTTCTTCTTTGGTTCGAATACGACCCATGTTTGAAAGGAAGCCCCCAACTGACCTTATTACCTGCGGCTAGATTCGAATACGATCATGAGCCGGATCCTCCTTCAAGTTACCATGTTGATCTTGCAAAGAAAACATATGCACATTTGGAGGAGAAATAGGACAGAGGTCCTGCTTTATTGCTTTATCATAATATATACATGGCTGAGAGAAATATGTACATTATGAAAGCCGGTGGCTCAAGTGTAGTAAGGCCGAAGCTGAGCTATGTTCCACGGCCGACGGGTCTCTTCCTCCGACTTACGTGAATCTTTGTGCTCCCGGACGTCAATGAGATAATACGACCCATTGTGCAAGTTCTTGCTGACCACAAAGGGCCCTTCCCAAGGCGGGGATAGTTTGTGCGTATCAGTTTGATCTTGGATAAGCCGGAGCACGAGATCCCCTTCCTAAAAGACCCGGGATTTAACCCGGCGGCTATGATAACGGCGCAGGTCTTGTTGGTAAATCGCTGAACGGGCTGCTGCCACATCACGCTGTTCGTCCAGCAAGTCAAGAGCATCTTGGCGCGCCTGCTCATTATCCGCCTCAACATAAGCCGCCACTCGTGGTGAGTCATGACGGATGTCACTGGGGAGGACTGCTTCTGCCCCGTAAACCATGAAGAAAGGTGTAAAACTTGTAGACCTGTTAGGAGTTGTGTTGATGCTCCATAACACGGAGGGCAACTCCTCCACCCAACAACCCGGCGTCCGTTGCAAAGGGACCAAAAGCCGGGGCTTGATGCCCTTCAGAATCTCCTGATTAGCTCTCTCAGCTTGACCATTGGATTGAGGATGAGCTACTGAGGAAACATCAAGTCGGATATGCTCTCGTTGACAAAATTCTTCCATGGCGCCTTTGGAGAGATTGGTGCCATTGTTAGTGATAATACTGTGCGGAAAACCAAAGCGAAAGATCACCTTTTTCATAAACTGAACCGCCGTGGCTGCATCATACTTGCTAACGGGCTCCGCTTCAACCCACTTGGTAAACTTGTCAACTGTCACCAAAAGGTGGGTCTTCTTATCCTTGGACCTTTTGAAAGGCCCAACCATATCAAGCCCCCAGACCGCAAAGGGCCAAGTAATTGGGATCATCCTCAGCTCCTGAGCCGGTATAGGAGCCCGTCGCGAGAACCTTTGGCAACCATCACACTTACTGACCAAGTCCTCTGCATCAGCATGAGCCGTCAACCAATAGAAACCATGACGAAAAGCCTTGGCCACAAGAGACTTTGAGCCGGCGTGATGGCCACAATCCCCTTCATGAATCTCACGCAAGATTTCTTGACCTTCCTCAGGGGAAACACAACGCTGAAACGCTCCCGTCACACTGCGGTGATGCAATTCCCCATTGATAACAATCATTGACTTAGCCCGCCGGGTTATTTGCCTGGCCAAGGTTTCATCCTCGGGCAACTCGCCCCGGGTCATGTAAGCCAGATACGACATTGTACAGTCTGGTATGATATGGAGAGCCGCCACCAGTCGTGCCTCCGGGTCAGGGACAGCCAAGTCTTCCTCTGTAGGCAACTTAACAGAAGGGCTATACAGGACGTCCAGGAAAGTGTTAGGCGGCACCGACTTTCGCTGAGAGCCCAGCCGGCTTAAAGCATCCGCCGCCTCGTTCTTCCTGCGGTCGATGTGTTCCACTTGGTAACCCTGAAAATGTCCAGCAATGGCATCAACCTCGCGGCGATAAGCCGCCATGAGAGGGTCCTTGGAATCCCACTTCCCTGATACTTGTTGAGCCACCAAGTCTGAGTCGCCGAAGCACCTTACCCGGCTTAAGCTCATCTCTTTAGCCATCCGAAGACCATGGAGCAAGGCCTCGTACTCAGCCGCATTGTTAGTACAAGGAAACAGCAACTGTAGCACATAATGGAACTTGTCACCTTTAGGAGAAGCTAACACGACTCCGGCCCCCGAGCCCTCCAACTGCCTGGACCCATCAAAGTAAATAGTCCAATATGTGTTATCCGGCTTCTGCTCGGGCACCTGTGACTCTGTCCAATCATTGATGAAATCCACCAAGGCCTGAGATTTAACAGCAGTGCGTGGCACGTATTTGAGACCATGAGGTCCAAGTTCTATAGCCCACTTAGCAATTCTCCCTGTGGCCTCTCTGTTTTGAATGATATCACCAAGAGGGGCAGAACTGATGACAGTGATGGGATGACCCTGAAAATAATGCTTAAGTTTCCGGCTCGCCATGAACACACCATACACAAGCTTTTGCCAATGCGGGTACCGCTGCTTGGACTCAATGAGCACCTCGCTGACATAATAAACCGGCCGCTGAACCAGATGCTCCTTACCCTCCTCCTTGCGCTCCACCACAATAGCCACACTGACGGCTCGTGTGTTCGCCGCTACATATAAGAATAAGGGCTCCTTATCAACCGGAGCAGCAAGGACTGGAGGCTCTGCCAGCTGCTTCTTCAAATCCTCGAAGGCAGTATTAGCTGCATCATTCTAGACAAAGTTATCAGTCTTTTTCATCAACTGATATAATGGCATGGCCTTCTCACCCAGACGGCTTATAAACCGGCTTAATGCAGCGATGCGACCCGCCAAGCGCTGAACGTCATTTATACACGCCGGCTTAGCCAGGGAGGTGATGGCCTTGATCTTCTCTGGGTTAGCTTCAATGCCTCTGTCAGAAACCAAAAAACCCAAGAGTTTGCCTGCAGGAACACCAAAGACACACTTGGCCGGGTTAAGCATCATCTTGTAGACCCGGAGATTATCAAAGGTTTCTCTCAAATAATCTATCAGGGTTTCCTGCTTTATGGACTTAACCACAATATCGTCCACATAGGCGTGAACATTGCGCCCAATCTGTTTATGAAGACAGTTCTGCACGCAACGCTGATAAGTCGCCTGTGCACACTTGAGTCCAAAGGGCATGGACACATAGCAGAAGGCTCCAAAGGGAGTGATGAACGCCGTCTTCTCCTGGTCCTTAACCGCCATTTTAATCTGATGATATCCAGAATAAGCGTCCAGAAAACTTAAACGCGCACAACCGGCCGTAGCATCAATAATTTGATCAATACGGGGAAGGGCAAAGGATCAGCCGGACACGCCTTGTTCAAGTCCGTGTAGTCTACACACATCCGCCAAGTGTCATTCTTCTTGAGTACGAGCACCCGGTTAGCTAACCACTCTGGGTGGAAGACTTCAACAATAAACCCGGCCGCCAAGAGCCGGGCCACCTCTTCACCAATGGCTTTCCGCCTCTCTTCATTAAACCGCTGAAGGAACTGTCTGACCGGCTTAAATTTCGGATCAACATTGAGAGTGTGCTCAGCGAGTTCCCTAGGTACACCTGGCATGTCAGAAGGTTTCCATGCGAAGATGTCCCTATTCTCACGGATGAACTCGATGAGCGCGCCTTCCTATTTCGGATCCAGATTTGCACTGATGCTAAACTGCTGAGATGAATCTCCTGGGACAAAATCAACGAGCTTAGTTTCATCAGCCGACTTAAATTTCATCGCCGGCTCATTTTCCGTAGTCGGCTTTTTCAGAGAGGTCATGTCTGTTGGGTCAACATTATCTTTGTAAAACTTCAACTCCTCTGTTGCGCAAACAGATTCTGCATAAGCCGCATCACCTTCCTCACATTCCAAGGCCACCTTCCGGCTGCCGTGAACCGTAATGGTCCCATTGTGACCTGGCATCTTGAGCTGTAAGTACACATAACACGGCCGCACCATGAACTTGGCGTAAGCCGGCCGTCCAAATATAGCATGGTACGGGCTTCTTATCTTGACCACCTCAAAGGTCAATTTCTCCACCCTGTAGTTGTTCTCATCTCCAAAGGCCACTTCCAATTCGATCTTGCCGACCGGATAAGCCGACTTACCCGGTACCACACCGTGGAAAATAGTGTTGGACTGGCTGAGGTTTTTATCAATCAACCCCATACGACGGAAAGTCTCATAATAGAGGATGTTGATGCTGCTGCCTCCATCCATGAGCACTTTAGTGAACTTATATCCTCCTACCTGAGGAGCCACTACCAAGGCCAAGTGACCCGGGTTATCCACCCGGGGAGGGTGATCCTCCCTACTCCACACTATGGGCTGTTCAGACCACCGCAAGTAGCGTGGAACCGCCGGCTCAACGGCATTTACTGCCCTCTTATGAAGCTTCTGATCTCGTTTACACAGACTGGTGGTAAACACATGATACAGTCCACCGCTAAGCTGCTTGGGATTGGTTTGATAACCTCCCTGCTGCTGCTGATAACCCTGGCCAGACTGCTGATTAAAGCCCCCTTGAACGTTCTGAGGATTAGAATTTGAGCCGCCGCCCGGGCCATGAAAACCGCCGGCGCCTGAGCCGCCGCCCGGGCCATTGTAGTTCTTAAAGGCCTTCATGATAGCACAATCCTTCCATAGATGAGTCGCTGGCTTCTCTCTAGAGCCATGCCTTGGACAAGGCTCATTCAACAGCTGCTCCAGTGTCGGTCCTGACCCGCCGCCTCGGGGAGGGGGCCTCCCCTTGCGTCGCTGGTTATTGCCTTGTGCGCTGGCGTTGGCTACAAACTCTAGGCTGCCATCTGCCTTGCGCTTGCCTCCTCCTTGGTTCCCCGGGTTATGCTGAGGACCCTTGCCATTGCCATTCTTCTTTCCCTTCCCTGTCCTTTCATCATCTGAAGGGGGATCCTTGGTACAGTCAGAATCGGCGTACTTGACAAGAGCCGCCATTAGTGTACCCATGTCACTGCAGTCGCGCTTAAGCCGCCCGAGTTTCATCTTCAGGGGCACAAAACAACAATTTTGCTCCAGCATTAAGACTGCTGAGCCGGCATCCATCTTGTCTGACGAGTGTATGATCTCTTTAACCCGGCGAACCCAATGTATCGTAGACTCACCCTCCTGCTGCTTACACTTAGTCAAATCCACAATTGACATAGACTGCCTACAGGTATCTTTGAAGTTTTGGATGAACCGGGCTTTCAGCTCAGCCCAGGACCCGATGGAATTCGGTGGTAGCCCTTTTAACCAAGTGCGGGCAGTCCCATCCAACATCA
This sequence comes from Triticum aestivum, assembly GCF_018294505.1. Classification (NCBI taxonomy): domain Eukaryota; kingdom Viridiplantae; phylum Streptophyta; class Magnoliopsida; order Poales; family Poaceae; genus Triticum; species Triticum aestivum. The sequence goes on from NC_057805.1 coordinate 157,462,506, forward strand.
TGGTGAAGTACTTGGCCATTGCCGCCTCACTGACCTCCAGTAGCTCCATGGCCATCTCATAACTCTCGATCCAGACTGCGGGTTGTAAGTAAGCCGTGTAGTTGGGCACCTTCCTAGGGCCTTTGAAGTCCTTGGGTAAACATTCATTGCGGATAGCCGGCACTAAACAGGGGACACCTCCCGTCCTGGTAGGGATACCCACGTCAACGGAAGTCGTCAGATAAGCCGGGGGGGTCTGGTAATCCGTCAATTGAGGCACCTGCTCCGCCTCTTGCCGCGCTCTGTCTTGGTCCGCTGCGTGACAGGCTCCGTTATAAGCCAGGCCATGGCCAGGGGGCGGGTCATGGCATCGGACGTTGCTTGAGCTGGTCGCTGAGACCATGTGCCTGCTGTAACTCGGGCTCCGGCCTGGACGAGGGGTCGAGTGGATCCTATCCCGGCTGTAGGAGTACGCCTCTTGCTGCGCCAGTGCCGTCTGAAGGAGTTCCCTGACTCGCCGGGTTTCAATAGCCGTCGGAGAGTCGCCGTCAACTGGGAGAGCCGCCAGCCGTGCTGCCGCAGCAACCATGTTCTCCAGCGGGTTATTATAATGACCCGGGGGTGTTGGCACATACTGAGGTGTGGCAGGGGGCACCTGGGGAGGCCCCATCACTCGTGGCTGAATAGGGGGCCCAGACCCGGGCGCTATGACCCCTGGCGGGTTACTAGACCCTGCACCTGGCGTGCTGAAAAGGTTGCGCGGATCGTAAACCGGCGGGAGCCGAGATTGGGTCTTTTGATACCTCCTTCTCATGACCTCATTGGACGCGTTCTGATCCATCGTGAGTTGGAAGGACTGCGCCTGGATCAACTGAGTTTGGGCATCGAGGGCCGCCCTCTCCGTAGCCATCCTGATCCCTTCCGCTGCGAGGTCCTCCTTAGCTTTCACAAGATCCAATTTTAACTGTGCCACCTCCGCATCATGCTGAGCTTGATCCGCCGGGTCAACCGTGGCGGTTAACAGGGCCGTCATCTTGTCCGTGAGATCCATCAGTACCTGAGCCGGAGAAGGCACCGGGTTTCCTACTCCAGCCGCGGGGTTCTGAACAGGCTGTGCACCGGCCATAAAGACTCCCACCCGGCTTGGCGGCTCAAATAGGTCCGGAATACTGTCACCATCGGAACAACCCATGAGCCTGCCATCTTGAAGTTGATACAACGAGTTTGACTCACCGGTGGCCGACTCGCCGTCAGAGCCGGCGGCCGTCTCATCACCAGATCCAGATCGATCAGAGAGTCCTCCGTGGATACACCCCACAAAAGCATGCCTTAAGGCAGGCCGGGCCCGGGCGGGTCGTGCGCGCTGAGCCACCTCGATGAGATCGGTGCAGAGATCCGGCTCAGGGCCCGGCTCACCAACCTTGCTGATGAAAACATGAATTCCACCGAAGGGGACCCGGTACCCGTACTCAATTGAACCGGCGTCGGGGCCCCAGTCTGCATCGTCGATGTAAAGCTTGCCGCGACGACTCTTGGTCATCCGGCCCAGCGTATCCCTTGAGCCCTTCGAAGCTGCCCTTCAAGAACTCAAATCCACCGTGCGCTGGCCCCACGGTGGGCGCCAACTGTCGTGGAATTGTCACGGCAGATGTCCTCGAGCTAGGACTTAGTCGTGGAGCCATCGCTACTAGGAAGCTTGAAGGGGTTAAGCGGGACAAGGAATACGAGGGTTTATACTGGTTCGGCCCCTTACGGTGAAGGTAAAAGCCTACGTCCAGTTTGCGGTGGTATTGATTAGGGTTTCGATGACCAGGGAGCTTAACTGCTATGCCTGGCTTTCGTCGAGATTGTTCTTGTCCCTAAACCGCTGCCGGGTCGTCCCTTTATATAGGGAGGCTGACGCCCAGCAGCTCTCAGAGTCCCGGCCGGCTCATAAGAGTGTCCGGCTCGGACCCCCAACTATTCTTGCCGTACACTACAAGTTCTACCATAATAATGATTATAACTACGGGCCTTAAGCCATATCCGGGTCTTAAGCCCATCTCTGGCCCATCGTCTTCAAGCATGGCTCCGGGCTTCTGGCAATGACCACACGAGTAACCCGGCCCCTCCTGGCGGGTGACTCTAAGGTCTATATCCTCAACAACACTGATGACGCCACAGTCAACGCCGGATTCACTGGCTCTAAGTCCGGCCAGCGGAAGAAGCCCTATAAAAGAAACAATGAAGGACCTTCCAGCCTGGACCGCATACTCGACCGTCCGTGCCAGATACACGGCACCCCGGACAAACAAGCCAATCATACCAACAGGGATTGTTGGGTTTTCAAGCAGGCTGGCAAGTTAAATGCCGAAAACAAGGAAAAGGGATCACAGAGTGAGGACGAGGACAAAGAGCCCCGGCAGCCGAACACTGGGGGGCAGAAGAAATTTCCCCCTCCAGTCAAAACGGTGAACATGATATATGCTACACCCATCCCCAAAAGGGAGCGTAAGCGTGCACTCAGGGACGTCTACGCGGTAGAGCCAGTCGCCCCCAAATTCAATCCATGGTCGTCATTTCCGATCACCTTTGATCGCCGATACCACCCAACCAGTATCCGTCATGGCAGTTCGGCCGCATTGGTCCTCGACCCAATCATCGACGGATTTCACCTAACACGAGTCCTAATGGACGGTGGTAGCAGCCTCAACCTGCTCTATCAAGACACAGTTCGGAAGATGGGCATTGACCCCTCACGAATCAAACCAACAAAGACTACCTTCAAAGGAGTCATACCAGGCATCGAGGCCCGCTGTACGGGCTCAATCACGCTGGAAATGGTCTTCGGTTCTCCGGACAATTTCCCAAGCGAGGAGTTAATCTTTGACATTGTCCCATTCCGCAGCGGCTACCACACAGTGCTCAGACGAACAGCGTTCGCTAGATTCAATGCAGTGCCACACTACGCTTATCTCAAGATCAAGATGCCCGGTCCACGCGGCGTCATCACAGTCAATGGCAACACGGAACGCTCCCTCCGAACAGAGGAACACACCGCCGCCCTAGCATCAGAGGTACAGAGCGGCCTTCTCAAGCAGCACCATAGTGCGGCTGCCGAGCCCCTGGACACCATCAAGAAGTTCCGAACTACACTGCCGCAAGACAGCAAGGCTCGTCAAGAGCTCGACTAGCAATTTGTCCTCTGTCCCAGTCCTGATGAAGTAGTGGCATTCGTACCACGCGTACATAGTTACACACTCGAAATTCCATGGACATCGACGGAGGCACTAGCTAACCCGGGATCTACAGTTCGGCTAAGACCGACCCCGGACACACTTCTTCCTTTCTGTTTCAGGTTCCTTTTCCCGCGAGCCTGATCACCAGCCCCTTCGAAGGATCGGCATACAAAGGGGGCATGCAGCATAGGTGTGCAGGGTAACCCCCATATGTTCTTCTTGACGATATTTTTACTTATTTCCCAAGACCAGCAGGTTGCTCCCTCTTGATCCCGGCATGTTAAATAGTCCGGGTGCTTATCGCACTTTTTGTATAAGATACGCCTTGACGTATCCATTCAGCTATAATAAAAATGATGTGTGGCCCAGTTTTTTTGGCTCTTGCCCCTTATTCCATTTCACTTCGACCTACTTATTAGCTACATCGGTACTCTTTCGTACGTTTCATATTCGCCAGGGGCTGCTTATCACCCCGCAATACGGCAGCAAAGACCGAACACTTCTTATATATAAGTTCGGCACCCCGAATTTAGCATTATATGCATTGGCTCTGAATCATGTCTTTGGTCAATAGTTGGGTTGCCCGGCTCCTGTGCTTGCTATCCTACGTTCCGCCCTATCGGCTAGGGTAGTAAAGGGAGAACTACTGCGATTGTGCCCTGGCCTTGACCGGATGAGCACCTCAGTAGAGAAAGCTGAAAACTGATTGTCATGATACGGCGAGAGCCGGTCAACTGTTCGAGGGTTACAAAATCGTTGGAGATTTTTTCCGCGTCACGCAAAGGATCGGTACTTCCCGATCAAATGCTGACAGCACCCTGGCTTGGACCAGGGGTTGCGCACTTGCTTAATTATAAAACTCCTATGGCTAAGTGAGGGTGTTTAAGCCGTATAGTCTCATTGCCTTCTTCGTTGCGCTAAACAACTCCTTCAAGGACCATATAATTGGATCAAGATTGTTTAGATCCCATCCCGAACACCTCCGTACTAATTACGTGGGGGCAGAAGCCGATGAATGGCCAACCCTCAGATTGCATATAAGACGGCCGCACAGGAGGAAACAATTTAAAGCATAACGAAATTACATTACAAAACAAAGCTTTGTCTTTATAATACAAGCCAAAGGACAACACGAATGTATTCATTCGAAAATAACGTCCTGCGAACATTGAGCTGCCACAAATCGAGACCCTCCTATGACATCCGTAAACTATTTCTCGGGTGTGCGGTGCTCCTTGCCTTCCGGCGGCCCGCTGGACACTTCCACAGCGTTCATCTTCGCTCACCACATCTTGCAGCGAGCGAAGGCCATACGGGCACCCTCAATACATGCAGAGCGCTTGACGACGTCCAGCCATGGACAGGCTTCCACCAGCCGCCTCACGAGTCCGAAGTAGCTGCCGGTTATAGCTTAGGCTGGCCATAGCCGGACTGTCCAATCCTTCATGGCTAGTTCGGCCACCATGTGCAGCTCCACCAGCTGCTTCAGCTGATCGGTGAAGGACACGGGATGCCCCGGCATCGCATACTGCGACCAGAATAGCTTCTCCGTAGAACCTGCTCCTTCGGCTCGGTAGAACGCTGCAGCGTCTGATATGCTGCGTGGTAGATCCGCAAAAGCTCCTGGGGAACTCCAAACCCGGGTTAGTAAAAGGTACTGCCTCTCCGCATACTTGCTTTGCATCTTAAAAGCCTTACCCGCCGTGATCTTCCTGGCCTCCTAGATCTCCTGGATGACGGCCTGGGCCTCATTCCATGCGGTTTCCGTGCCCTGACGAGCCTTGGTGAGTTCAGCCTCCTGAGCCGACGCATCATTCTCCAAGGTCTCACATTTTTTCACTTCATCTTGGAGCTCCCGCTGGATTTCCTTGACACGGGCCTTGAGCTTCTTACGAGCGGCTTGCTGCTGGACAGCCTTCTCCTCGGCCTCGCCCAGGGCCTTCCTCAGGGCCTCGACCTCGGTCGCGGCCCCTGCATACATTTCGACATTACAGTCAATACACAGCATCTCCGCTTTCCGAACACACAACAAGATGTTACTTACCTTGCTTCTCCTGCAGCCGCACCCTAACCTCGCCGAGCTCGTTCTCTGTCCGCTCCAGCCTCTGCTTCTGTTCAGAGACTTCGGCAGCATGAGAGGTCACGGCAAACAGCGACGCCTGCTCATGCACACATATCACGTTAGTTTCCTACACTAGAGGATTGATGCTCCGTCCGATTCCTCTTATCGAGCACCGGACAGTGTCTCAGGGGCTACTGACTATAGGAGGTTTTTTCTCTATCCCTTACCTTGAAACCTGTCAACAGGTTGCTGCAGGCTTCGTTCAGTCCACTCTTGGCGGACTGAACCTTTCGATCACTGCGCTCATAAGAACACGGTGCTCGTCCATAACGGAGGCGCCTCGTAGCGCCTCCATCAGGTTATCCGGCGCCCCTGGATGGACAGGGACCACCGGCGGAAGTGGCGCACCCCCGTCCTTCGAAGAGGGCTGCCCGCCCGACTCCGGAGCCATATGGGTCTCCAGAATCATATTCGGCTGAGGGCCGAGCTGGGTGCGGCCCCCTTCACCAATCCCCACGGGGATCGTTTCCTCCATGCATC